>NC_088366.1:36415258-36527758 GCF_034508935.2 Berghia stephanieae
GGCAGAAAGGAAGAGTGAAAATAGGAATAATTCCACCAAAAGCGAAAGGGTTGGCAGGTATGCTTAGTGTATGTGACAGAGACAATGATGATGATGTAGAGCTGAACCAGTGATAAAAATGGTGTGTTGGTGAAGAATTTGTGGAATAAAAAATTGGTAAATAGCAAGTTTGAAGTGGGAAATTCTCACCTACGCACAATTGATGACAGCATTGCAAAGAAACAACCAGATTTAAAGATAGTTTATTGAAATTCACATCTAAGTTTAAGGCAAATAAGCCATATGATATTAGGAGGATCAAGCTTAAGAAAATTTGACTCCACAGCCAGCTGTTTCTTTCAGATTCAGGCATCATTTGGGGGCACCTTTTGGTCGTACAGCAAGATTTTGACATCTCTGCCCTTAATGTAACATTTACATTACTTTTAATACTGAAATCAGAAATTCTCTAAACTTGTATTCAGTATTTCTAACTTGTAATCCTGCTTTTATTACCTTTACAATAGCAGGATCAGGAGGGACTCCGCCTTCTGTATGGCAGTGTTTGGGTGGTTCACATACATGCAAATCCTTGATATCATGACCCCTAAAGATGATGAACTCAAACACTTCATTCCTGGCAGGAAGAGGACGATCAGTTGGCCTGTTCTCTGTACCAAATGACCTGACTATGAAGAGAGATGGAAAGAAAAATAGAAAAGCATGATAAAATATAAGCATATTTGAAGACCACATAATCAGTTCAATTAGAAAAGATGAAAAGGCATCAAAGGGGGATGGGGGTGGGGGGATTAGCACAATTCCAAATGGTTTCGAGTACACTATTAACCAGGGTTACTTGTACTAGAGTTAATGACTCATTGACTTAATAATAGACAATCAAGTCTCTTGCAAAGGGTTTTCAAATAGAGAGAGAGAAAATAAATCAGTCTATCAATTGAGCCTCTATTCTTCTTTGAGAATTGGCATTCTTTTGCAGGAAGGGTGCTGACAAAGCTTGTTGACTTGACACAAGTTTTAGAACTTTCTAAAAAAAATGGATAGTACTTGAATAGAAATTATCATGAGGTGACTACTTTGGTATTTTGTATGAATGAAGTTTTAAGTGAAACTAGAGAAGCTTTCTTTTTTCGAATTTCCAATTCTTGCATAAGAAATCTGTTCTATAAATTTTACTTCAATTTAGAAGCCTCTAAAAAACAGATCAGTAACTTGCAGTAGTCTAGAAAAAAAACTTAGATGATTCTCTTAAGTTTTGCAACAAACCAGATAATCTCAACAAGCCCTCAACCCATTCCAATTCTTTATCACTAACTCACTCACTCAATCCTCTCAAGGACGTCTGCTCTACACTACCATTCAATATGTACTTCAACGAAAATGGCCATGGACAACCTATACTATGGTCATATGTGACGTCGCGCGACGGTTTGGTCTGGAAGGTACATTGTGACCTTTTGGTATTTCTGAATAGATAATTCTTTTCTCTTTAATTTGATACCAGTTTCATTGATGTACCATAGTTTTTGGTTGGGTTATACAAGATTGAAATTGGGAGGTTCCTACTAATCTCAGATCCAAAATTCAGAGAAATTTTACACAGATCACCATAGCAACGGCAAGTTATATTTGGCATGCTTTTTAAATGGTACGTGACTAACATGTGTGTCAAATTATTTTTAATTAGCTCCATCAGTTTTTACACAACTCGTTTTTGTAATGACAATATTTTTGTGAATTGACCCTCGAGTGCAAAAATAAACCCAACAGCACACATACTTTTATCTATTTCAACAGTGCAAGGTTAATTTAAAATTAGCTGTGATTCGGCACTATTTCACAAGATCTGCAATTCTGGAAAGTCTTCACAAATTAACTGGTGAAAGTAGCCGAGGAATTACGGTCCATTGACTAAAAAGCGAAAGGCCGTGAATCAGTGAGATAATCTAACACTTCAAACTTGAAACAAAGGAATAAAAATAGTGTCAGCTCAACCATAATTTTTCTTACTCAATCAATGGTCAAATTTGATTGAGCTATTGGCAGGGGTAACAGTTCTTTGCACTCAGAAAGGAAAGGATCCTCACCCGCTCGGTTTTTTTTTCTTTAATTTTCAACATCCTCCTCCATGCCTCCCACCCTCTCTCTCCTCTTCCTCCCGTCTTTCCCATTACTCTCTCTCTCTCTTCTTCCTGTTCCATCATTCTCTTCATTTCACAATCACTCTCTTCATTTTGTCTCGTCCTATTCACTATAGCTATCTCTATATATCGGTCTGTCCATTAACTCTTTTCTTTTAGTCCCCCCCACCGTCACTCATTCTCATTCCTTCTCCCTCACCGCTCGTCCTCTATCTATCTGCCTCCTCCCTGTTCCAACAATCCCTTTTAAATTCCATAGTCAATCTTTTCATTTTATCTCGTCCTCCCGTCCTGGTAACCATCTCTATCTATCTGTCTATCCACTAGCTCTTTATTTTATTCATCCCCACATTCCATCCTCCCATCTCCAGTCAACACTCGTTCAGCGAATAATTCGAGGCAAGCGCACAGTCACACCCACAACACCACAATCTCCTCGCCTCTGACGAGCTCAATACAATTAAATTATTCATTTGACAAAATATCTCATAAAATTAAGTTTACAATGAAGCAAGATTTTGAATTTCTAGCAACAACAACTCAAACAACAATCGTGCAGCGTAAGCGGCCATTTTGCATAACTTATGACCATGTGATCCTGAGGACCCATGAGAGAGAAGGATTCAAGTGGTTTCCGTTTTCCGTTGGTAACTATGCATGGCCTACTTCTGTTTACATAACTGGAATTTGACCACACTCTCTTCGGGGATATAATAATGGGGCCAAGGGGCTAAAAATAGCATTGCGAAGGCTGGAATGGAGTTCCCCTTTGAGAAAAAGTTATAGGTTACCAAATTGACGTCCTTTTGCTAAGCTTAAAGAGTCGTCAACGGACGTCAAAATGATCTCTCTTTCAGTGGGTGAAAACAGGGTATACTCTAAAAATTAATTTTATATACTTCCAGACTGTTTTAAATGAAAAAGCTATGATTTTATGATAGAAAAATACCTTAAAAAGATTTTATGATAGAAAAATACCTTAAAAAGTCAATAGTTGAAAAAAAGCATTTTTACTTTTTTAGTCACTTTTCACATATAATGGCCGTTTTCTCAGTTCAGCCAGATGTACCTTCCGGACTGAACCGTCGCGCGACATCACATATTAGGAAATTTAAACTTTTACCAATCAATCAAGGTTTATTCTACAGCTTTTAAACTGCTACTAAAAACTGACAAATTGAATTATTAAACGACATCTGACAAAAGATCCACGATTAAAATAACAGTATAAAGTGAATCTACCTCGAGGAATGTGCGGAAGGTTTTCTAAGGTCGCTTCACCAATCGACAAATATTTTTGAAGTTTCATATAAGTTATTTTGTTCTTGTATTTTTCTTGGCCTTTACGAGAAAGCAGCTTAGTGAGCTTTTTTTCTTGCAAACGAAATAAAGTTAAAAGAACTCAGGAAGTTGACAAAACAATAGCTAAAATAAATATATATGAAAGACCTCCGTCCGGTTACATTTTTTTAAATGCAGCAAAAACATTGTTCAGACGAACAATCGTAAATTACAAAGAAAGCGAGATGTCGAACATTGTCAGAACCTGTTACAAAGAAATGTAGCAAATTGTGTCAGAATAGGTGTAAAGACATACGATAAGAGGGGTCACGAATGGGTGTTGGACAACTGGCTCAATGTACTTGTTATCAAGAAAGAGAGAGAAAAAGAAAAGAAAAAAAAAAAAGAGAGAGAGAGAGAGAGAGAGAGAGAGAGAGAGAGAGAGAGAGAGAGAGAGAGAGAGAGAGAGAGAGAGAGAGAGAGAGTAGTATAAGTATAAAACCTAATACTGCAGGAACAGTGTTAGAAGCGAGAGGCAGCCACTGCAATCACAGACGATGACCAAGAAGAGGGGAATCCCCATGACGACTGCTCACTGTACATGTAGCCTAGAGCCTGAATGCCATTAATATAGCCCAGTCTTAGTAGATACTTTGGTAAACGTCCATTTGGCACTCCAGTAGTGAGCTGATAAATGGCCTAGTGGCTGTGACCCGATTTTGTTAAACTTTTGAGTGATGCGTCTCAGAAAATGTTCCATAGATTTTTTGTTTATGGATGGATTTTAATAATTTATGTCTATTTTCTTCAGGAGGAATTACCCTATCGTTTGGTCTTATTTTTGTTTTAATCAATGCCAATTTAGTGTATCTTTTCATCGTGGATATACTAGGGTACAGAGACGCCAACTTTAAATTTAGCTCACAGGAGTTTCAGCACCACTCGTAGGAATTTCAATGCCGAAAGAGGAATTTCTGCGCACAAAAAAAAAAAAGGAATTGGAATGCTATTTGGCATTGTGTTTACATATTGTATAGTTCTAAATAGATAACTGATTAGAATTACAGTGTATATTATGATACATAAACACATTGCAAATTACAATCCCAAAGTTTCCTTATTTCAAATGAAGTAAAGCGCCAAAACCTAATGGTAGAGATTGTAGTACTGGTGGTAGTGAGGATGATGTGGTGTTGGTGGTGGTGGTTGAAGTATAGTGGTAGTGATGATGATATGGTGGTGGTGGTAGTGGTTGAAGTATAGTGGTAGTGATGATGATATGGTGGTGGTGCTGGTTGAAGTAGTAGTTGTAGTGATGATGATGTGGTGGTGGTAAAGTGGTTGTAGTAGTTGTGGTCGTGATGATAATGATGTGGTGGTGGTTGTAGTAGTGGTGGTAGTGATGTTGATGTGGTGGTGATGGTGGTTGTAGTACAAATGGTAGTGATGATGATGTGGTAGTGGTGGTTGTAGTAGTAGTGGTAATGAGGATGTGGTGGTGGTTGTAGCAGTAGATGCGGTAGTGATGATAATGTGGTGGTGTTGGTTGTAGTAGTACTGGGCGTGATGATGTGGTGCTGGTGGTTGTAGTAGTACTGGTCGTGATGATGATGTGGTGCTGGTGGTTGTAGTAGTAGTGGTAGTGATGATGATGTTGTAGTGGTTGTTGTTTTAGTATAGTAGTAATAATAGTAGCAGAAGTAGTAGCAGTAGCAGTAGTAGTAGTAGTAGTGATGATGATGATGTGGTGATTGTAGTATCAGTGGTAGTGATGATGATGATGTGGTGGTGGTGGTTGTAGTAGTGGTGGTAGTGATGAAGATGAGGTGATGGTGGTACTTGTAGTGGTAGTGATGATGGTTGTAGTAGTGGGGGTAGTGATGATGATGTGGTGGTGGTGGTGGTTGTAGTAGTATTAGTGGTAGTGATGATGTGGTGGTGGTGGTTGTAGCAGTAGTGGTAATGTGGTGGCGGTGGTGGTATTGTAGTTGTAGTGATGATGTGGTGGTGGTGGTTGTAGTAGTAGTGGTAGAGATGATGATGTGCTAGTGGTAGTGTGGTTGTAGTAGTAGTGGTGGTGATGGTGGTTGTAGTAGTCGACTACGCTTGTAGCGATGTCATCGGGGGACCAGAAAAAAGATCGCTACAGCCGTTGGAAGAAAATTCAAAGGAAATAATTCCGACTATTCAACTTCGTTGAAGAGTTAATATATTGAGTTACTGCCCTTATCTTGACAGGCTACCTCTGCCATTTGTTGAATCGCTGGTGTCAACTTCGTCTGTGTTGTCGATTGGAGCGTTTGAATCAACAAAACCAGCTTTCTTGAAGCAGTTGTAGATGGTTGCTGGTTCCACTTTCTCCCAACTTTGCTTCATCAACTGCACAGCATCCAAAAGAGATGGCTTGAATGTCTCAAATGGATTCCCAACATAAATGTGGTTAATCAGGCGCTTCAGGAGTGCTGCTCTATAGCGACATTTAAGTCGAGTGACAGTCGTAGTTGTAGTCTGTGGTTGAGGCAACACAATACACTGTACACTAGACTACAGCACACGAGAGACAGCACACAAAGGCACTTGGCGAAGTGAGAGAGGTATATATCTAGTGAAAGAGTAGAGTGAGAGTTCGCTTCGCTCTACTCTGACGCAACACCACGCAAGACAAGCAGCAAATATTATATCAGTGGTGCGTTACACACACAAAGTGTATTGTATGTTTTGTATTGACACAGGCGCTTGGCGAAGTGAGAGAAGCAGTGAGGAGAGTGTGTTTCGCCGTGCCGCTCGTGACATCGCTACAAACGTTATATTTTTACTATAAAGTATTATGGTCCGGGATAAGAATACGAATCACTATAACCGTCACGACAGATGTAGCCAAGTCATTACAACCGTTTGTATTTTATTGAGTTTGTGTTACATGGGTGCCTGTTCTACAGAAAAAGATCGTTACTTCTGAAGATCGCTACAAGTGGAGTGAACTGTATTAGTGGTAATGATGATGTGGTGGTGGTGGTGGTTGTAGTAGTAGTGATGATGATGTGGTGGTGGTTGCAGTAGTAGTGGTGGTGATGATGGTTGTAATACTAGTGGTAATGATGATCATGTGGTGGTTGGAAGGGGGGTATCCTTGGAACAAATTGACCTCACCGGAATTTGACAGAAGTTGCCCGGAGCCCGGAATTTTTTGCTCCAGACCGGAGTTTTTTCCGGTGAAACCGGAGTTTTGGCATCACTGTAGGGTATAATTTAGCTTTGGATAATTAAAAATTAGCAACTTGTTTAACAAAATTCCAGTGAGGGCACTTGATATAAACATCTTAACTTTAAAATAATATCAAATTCAGGGAAAAGTTGTATACTGCATCCATGAAAATCGTTCCAGCAAAATCCTTACTCAAATCTTTTAGCCATTTTAAGCTAGTTTTGAAATCCAAATGATGGTCACTACCGGAAAGACAACAGTTTCAGGTCCCAAAGTCCGTCAGTAAATAACAAAGGCAAATAGAAGTACATTTTTCTGCCTTTAAACTAACATAACTTTTCTTCTGCTTATATTTGACTTTCACAATTTTGGTATCATTAGAGTCGCGTTGAAAAGCACTTTCTTATGATAAAGGAAATGTCTAGGGAGACCAAAATCTTGGTCTCCCTAGCCAAAATGGTCTGCTTTGGCTAGGGAGACCAAGATTTTGGCTTGTCGGCGTTAAACCGTATTTTCGTTTATGAAACTTTCTGTTTGAGAGGCGAGTGTTTTTCTTCTATTTTTTAAATTATTTATTTATGTTACAAATCTTTGACATATTATTATCATGCACCCCCCCCCCCCCCCCCCCCCCCAAAAAAAAAAAGACAGACAAGAGATTGTAACTCATCAGCCGCCTAACTAAAAAGTTATTTTTATATTCATTTTCTTTATTTTTTAGAGTGTTTTTTTGTTTTCATTTGTTTATTCATCTATACTCTCTAATTCATTTACTTTTGAGGGGGAGAGGCATGGTAATATTGTTTTTAAAAATCAAAAAAACAAAAAACAAACCAAGAACAGCAACAAAACCAAACAAGTAATAAATAAATCGAAGAAAGAAAGCCTCTTCAACATAAAGAAATAGTTCCATAAACGAATATACGGGAAGCCAAAATCTTGGTCTCCCTCCCTCGCCACAACTGGCCATTTTGGCTAGGGAGACCAAGATTTTGGTCTCCCTAGCCTCTACCAATGATAATGGTTTCATTGAGCTCAACCCAATTTGAATTTAACAAATTACCTAGTCTTACTACCCAGTAGGCTATATTCAGGAGACCATTGATGAACTGAACTTAGCCATTGCTTTGCGTGACAAAAAAACATTCATCAGGATGGTGTCGTGACCGTGAAGTAGCCACTGCTTTTGTTTTTGTTTGTTTTTTAAGGGTTTTACGGCGCTTGCAACACATTTAGGTTATATCAGCGCCAGTAAAAAGGAAGAAAAAAAGTTCTAGAATAACAATTAAAGCACCCAAGAGAACGTAAGACAAAGGGGAACTGGGAACAAATAGGGATCAGATGTAGAATCCAAGAGCATACCACCAATGTACATAGCTTGAGATCACCTATAAGTCTCATCCAGACACAAGCACAAAATCCAACAAGGAGGAATTCAGGAATACACTATGCTTACATTATACATTAACGAAGTGACTATTCTCACCCCCCTAGTCTAGGATGCTAGTCTTCATAATAGTAGTCCACAATTGTTGTATGTTTAATCCAAAGGTTGTAATGCAGTAATTTGTTAAGTTTCTTGTCACAAGTTGCACAATTTAAAAAAAAATCAATCAAATCCAAATCGCAAAAAGCCGGCGACGTTTTTTTTCGGTAATCCAATCGGCGGGGGGGGGGGGGGGGGGGGGGGGGGGATAGAGCTGAATAGAGGCAGCTAATAAAAATTATAATACATAACAGAGAGATGATTTACAAGGAAAAAATATCTCTCAAAACAATAACTGCATTTGACTGTTTCCGTTCCCTCCCAGCCAGGGCCAGGACAAAACTAAGTAATCTCATTACAAGTACAAGACAAAGACAGACATGTTGGAGAACAGACATAGTATAGGATAGGGGGATAGAATGGAAGAAGACACAGTATTAGTATGGACCCCCCTGCCCGCACCTGTCCAATATGTGTACCCGTGCCGTTGTGGTAACGAGCCCCAATGAGCACCTTTGAAGCTGCTGCCACTGCACTGCATGGCATAGGCATAACAGTCAGTAACTTCAGTTCAGTAAACAGAAAACCACATCTAATAAATAAGTCTAAAGCATCAATCTAAAGAATCAACTTTTGGGTGTTGAATTATTTGCTGCTTACAAAATCATCCAAGTTTCAGGTGCCGGATTATCTGGTGACAATATAAACCCGAGTTTCGGGTGTTGATTTATCTGGTGACAATACACCAGTACCACCCGAGCTTCCAGTTTCAATTTTTTAAGTGTCGAATTCCTTACTCTCCCTCACTTTTTTAGACAATTTAAGTTCGAGCGTAATTGAAATCTTACATTTCTTGTGTTTATACACCAACAGCTTAAACCTGGTTTCTCAAACACATACTTATCACATAAAAGAACCTTGATAGACTGCTAATTATCAATCTATTGAAAAGAAGCAAGTTTTCATCCCCTACCTTTCGCAAGGGCTACCGTTGCTTCATTCGGGTCGATTGTATACAGAGTACCTTCATACCGGATTTCTGCCTTCGATATAAGGCTTATCTTACTCCCAAGATATGGAACCTCTTGACTCATGGTTTGACTAAAGCCTTCACCAAGAACCAGAAAAAGTGTCGATGCTTTTCTTCAGCTATATCTATAATCGGATTGGTAAAGACCTTCTAATTTCCAGTCTTAGCGATCAAAATGGCGTTCATTTTTTTATTTATTTCTGAACCGGAAGTGATAAAATTTGTTCATTGGTTTTGGTTCTTGGGCCTTGGTTTTCACACCATGCCAAAATTCAGTTATTAGAGTAGAGTGAGTAGAGTAAAATGTTGCCGCAAATTCTGCCTAATTCATTTTTTTACCTATTCTTTCATACCTTATATTGATTATGTAAATATTTTATCGCATGATTTAGGCCGAGCTAAGTGTAATAGTAATAGTTGTAAGTAGTATAAGTAGTAGTAGTAGTAGTAGTAGTAGTAGTAGTAGTAGTAGTAGTAGTAGTAGTAGTAGTAGTAGTAGTAAGTGGTAGTAGTAGAAGAAGAAGAAGCAGTGGTAGTAGTTGCTGTTGTTGTTGTTGCTGTTGTATAGTAGCAGTAGCAGCAGTAGTAATTGTAGTAGTAGTAGTAGTAGTAGTAGTAGTAGTAGTAGTAGTAGTAGTAGTCGTAGTAGTAGTAGTAGTAGTAGTAGTAGTAGTAGTAGTAGTAGTAGTAGTAGTAGTAGTAGTAGCAACGATAGTATAAGGGAAGATGATCAGCTTGGAGTTAATTTCTCCTTAGATATTATCTAAAGTATTAGACATACTTTATTGGTCCTGAATAGTCTTCAACAGTCGTAACGTCACTTCCTTCCTAATGACGTATGGTAACTTAGTAACACTGGCTTTAAACTATCGGAACAATGGCTGACGCCGTATGAAATATTTCCCCGGCGAGCTTAAACGCGTATCCAGAGGTAAAAAAACCCCATCAATTTGATCATGTATTGACTTTTACACATTCTGATCACAAGGCATATGAAAAGGGAATGAAAAGTTCTAGCCAGCATGAAGAATAAAAAGTAATGATTTTCTTTGTTTAGAACCAAGATGGCCGCCGTTGCCGGGCGCGTGACATCAGACTATTGAATCCAATTGAAATGATCATGATGTTACGCGTTATATAAGCACATATTTATACACCATCATGAATTATTTGATGAAAATTCGAAGCTAATTTAAGACAAAATAAACATAAAATATACATAGAATATAGATAGTATGCGCTTGGCTAAGAAGCTCATAACATTGCCATCCGGAAGTATAACGGACCAACACACAAAACTGTGTGTAAACATGAACGTTTATAGTCAGGTTAATACAGCTTAGTGAGAAGTACTCATAAACGCGGATGGCAAAAAACAATAACAAAGACTTGATTGACGTCATCTTCATTCCATCTATACAGCAGGTACAAGCAAAGTTATTTCCCCTCCCTACGGGGTGGTGGTATCCGTTGCTATGGGTAATAACAATGAACTCAATAGCAGCATTTTAAGGTCGTATCAAGCGGTTTGTAAACAATCGCATTTCTAATTATCTATATGAATTATATAAGCCCAATATACGGGTCTGGATTTTTATAAGCCTCTGGCTTTATTGTGTGGATTTTACCCTTCTGATGCTCGATAACGGATGCGACTTGTTGAGAGCAGTAGACGTCACGACTTAAGCTGACGTATTCGATAAGAGAAAGGGAAAAGAGCAAAAATCTAATTATCTATTAGAATTCAATATATTTGTTGTTTGTTTGTTTGTTTCGTGTTGTTTTGGGGGATTTCATGGCGCTTGGGCACTTTTGGGTCATCCGTGTGCCAGTAAAAAGAGGATGATAGAAGAATAGATGTGGATCTGAAGTGAAACGCACAAAATGAAACGTAAGACTAAGGGACTCGTAAAATGGAACAGAACAATCTACTAGCAATTGTAAAGTGGTATTTAAAGTAAAGTGGAGTTTAAATTTTATTTAAGAAACAATTAAGTGATAATTCTCCAAACCACTAGAGCGTTTTACATAGGTTGTCAGTTTCTGCACTCACAGAATCGCCCTATTAATCAAAATAAAATTTAATAGAAGTCTACAAATCCTAGGATTTCTCCGTTATATATTACACAAAACATTAAACAGCAATTAGTAATGGCTCGTATAGCTGTCTAAGGATATAACCTTCACAATGAAATAAATAATGAATTTAAAAAAAAACAAGTTCCAGTTTCACTTATAACTGACAATAAAAGTAAATGTGATTGAACCTATTTTATAATATTAATGTACGTATTTACATATTTTTATTGTTTAATTACTTACAGCTTATCTTTGTGGAGGTCGAGGTCGTTCATGTTGGGTGCCGGTTGATGCAATGGTGTCAGGTTGGTCATACTATGAAGGGATTGAAATCTGGTTTGATATGATAAATATATACAGGACGTCACATTTCTCCGTGTTAGACTTCCTTGGCCTGTCTGCGGGACTGATGTGCCCTGAGACAGTGGTATACATAGTAAATATTGTACATGATGTTTACCGGAAGCCTTAATCTTATAATATGAATAATGTTTACTCAGGACTGGTCTAAAGTCAAACCTAATAAAATGTTCAAATGGTACATACGGCTAAACAAGCCTAATAATATTTTAGTAAAATAGTCTACTACGTGAGCGTTATATGTGTAGATATTTTAAGTAGCATAATTATTATAATGCTAACGTGGTGGTGGGCGTGTCTTACATGTGTCCAACATCTAATTTACCATTATCCGGTATTGACTGAATGTGAGAAGACGCGGGTGGATTAGAGTTGTTTTTGTTTTTTTCGCACATAGATGTGAAGTATCATCCTCGCTAGTGGAGGTAACTTCGTGTCAACCCAATTAACAAATGGCTGCTGTCAACGTAATTGACGGTAATATGCCATGTCAAAATTCCACTCGTGACAGCAATCTATAATGTTGCTCTTGAAAATTTTTTAAAAAGGGATTTTACTTTTACGGTGCCTGCGACATTATTACCATAAGGCTATGTCAGCGCGGGTAAAAAGGAAGGAGAATAGAGAGAAACCTTGTATATCTGAAATCAAAACCACCAAGGAAAAAGCCAGCCAAAAGGGACTGCTTCAAATAGGAAACATATGCTAGCAGGAGTAATCCATCAACGCGCCCATTTTGATATTACCTGGAAGTACCAGCCAGCCCAAAAAATTTTAGACTCAGCAGAGTGAACAATCCATATTATGCTAGGTCTGAAAGTGGCTCCACACTTGAAGTTGATGAAATCGATTAGAAGATGGAGAAGAAGGAAAAAAACAAGGGGAAAAAAAAACAACAACAGAATCTGTAATTGAATTCATAAGGCTTTTATTCAAAGGATGAAAATAATTTGTTAGCCCACTCAGGGCCCAATTTTATGTAAACGGTTTATATTGACTTATGTACTAGTCTAGTAAATGACTTACTGGTCTTAAGACTAAGCGAAGTAAGGGACAGAAAAATCGAATTTTATCAAATGTTTTCTAGCTAGGCTCTTGCCTCAAGACGGAGACTAATCTGTCTATTTTGTGCTAGTAACATCTTGCTCTCTAGTACACGATGGCAGGTAAGATAGCAGCCTTCATACTCTCAACGCAAAAGATTTCCAAAGAGGAAATTAGCAACACATCTGGTATAGATACTATTTCGTTCCGTGTCATATTTGAACTTAACTTTGCTATGACGAATCAAATCACGTGATATTGATAAGCGACTGATTAGACTACAATGGTGCCCATGGTCGACTGTCCAGTTCTACATTTAGGCCAATGAAAGTTTCATTTAAACTCAAACAAATTTAAACCCCCCCCCCCCTAATTTTTAAAAAAATACCCCCTCCCCCTCAAAAAAAATAAATGCAAATTGAAAGAGTGTTCTGATGAATCACAGTATTTCAGTCAGTTACAATGCCAGAAGAATAACTTTTGGTCTTCATTATATTTTAATCGTTGTTCTTTCTTTCTTTCTTTATTATTTTGGTGTTCTTTGAAGCGAACCTTCGACTTCGAGTCTCCGTTACACTCGCAACTCGCAAGCCAGATTAACGGTTTTTCAAAAAGTTTTTACTCTAAAAAATATGTACTTTCAACGATCTGCATCTGTTGTTTTGTGGTTTTTTTTTGTTTTTTTTTTTGTTTTTGTTTTTTTTTTTTTAAGCCAATGTCATTGGTAACCGACGTATTTTCCTTCCGAATCGAAGCTCTCTCAATCTAAAAATAGCTGTTATCTTGTCGACTCTATGATGTATCCTAATACATGTAAATATTCTCTGACTAAGCTTGAAGTCCGGACTCACCAAGTGACTAAAACTTGGCCAAACATCATCACATTGTTTGGGTTCTGGTGCTCGCATCTCTGGTTCCACACTGTGGAAAAAATATAGTGAGTAGTGATAGTAGTAGTAAGCTTCGCAGTCGAATGCCGCTTGTGGAATATTACTACACGTCAATCACACACCGGCGACGAGGGGTGATGTAAGAGGTTAATCCGGCTTTTGTTTTTTCTCGTTCTCGTCGTTCGGTATGATTTCGTTAATTTGCCACACTATCAAGCCACTGCGCTTAAAATAGCAAAATGGAATATAAGATAGTTACCTCAGGCTGGAAAGCAAAATGTGAGAGAGAAAAAAAAAAGAGATGCACAGGTTTGAAGTAGACAACATGAGACTGTGTGAGTACGATGGAAAGGAGTAGGGATACTGTCCTCAGGAAACCACCAAATGATTTACTCTAGGTAGGAACACACAAGTATGGAGTTGGAATTCTGGTGGATAAAGGGACGAAAAGACATCAAAGGATAGTTAGAATTTCGAGAGAGTTCTTACTGGTAAAATTTGAGATTAACCTTTTTTCCTGTGTGGTGTAATACAGGCCTTTGAACAGACGACTACCAGACAACCAGCCGGAATGTTGCCTGCAAGGAATGAGCTACCAATTAGCTGTGATCCACCATCGATAGCAGAAATTGTGGGTGCCATTTAACAAGATGAAAAGAGGGAAAGCTGCTGGACCAGAACCAGATCCCACCGGAGGTTCTAAAAGTTGATGCTGAAAGAAATGCTGAGGCCCTGCACCTACTAATTGAGAGAATCTGGAATGACGGGATATTCCAAGGATTGGATGGAAGGACATCTTATCAAGCTTCCAAAGGAAAGGGGACCTCAGTAATTGTAATAATTATCGAGGAATCACTCTTCTCTCTATCCCAGGAAAGGTTTTCAACCGTATTATTCTAGAGAGAATTAAGAATGCAACAGATGCTAAACTACGGGACGAACAGGCAGGTTTTCGGAAAAACCGTTCAACCACTGACCAGATTGCCTCTCTGCGAGTCATAGTGGAACAGTCTATAGAATGGAACTCTCCTCTTATTGTCAACTTTCTGGATTACGAGAAGGCTTTCGACAGTATTGACAGAGCAACATTGTGGAAAATTCTGGCACATTATGGACTCCCTGAAAAGATAGTAAACCTCGTTAAGGAAATGTATGAAGGATCAAGTTGCAGGGTTGTACATGAAGATCAGCTTACTGACAGCTTTGAAATTAAGACTGGTGTCAAGCAGGGATGCTTGCTCTCACCATTCCTGTTCATCCTTGCCATTGATTGGCTCATGAAGGAAACCTCCAAAGGGCGAAGAATGGGATACAGTGGACCCCCTGGACACAGTTGGATGATCTGGATTTTGCAGATGATCTGGCTCTTTTGTCCCACACCCAGGACCAGATGCAAGCAAAAACCACAATTATAAACAGCCTCTCGGAATACATTGGCCTAAGAATTCACCCTGCAAAGTCAAAGGTCTTGAGGATAGGTACGCGTCAAAGGGAGCAGATCAAAGTAAAAGATCAGGAACTCGAAGATATAGACACTTTCTGCTATCTCGGGAGTATAATTGACAGAAATGGAGACACGGAAGCAGAGGTGAAAGCACGAATAGGAAAGGCACAGGGCTGCATTCACATCTTTGAACAAAGTTTGGAGAACTAAAGATATCTCCCTTCGACTAAAGCTAAGATTTTTCAACTCAAACGTGAAATCTGTGCTACTGTATGGATGTGAAACTTGGAACGCATCACAGGCATGTATAAGGAGGGTACAAATTTTCGTAAACAGGCGCATGCGTAAGCTACTCAGAATAAAATGGATGGATAGAATAAAAAATGAAGAAGTATGGAAAAGAACACAGCAGAAACCAGTGGGAGAGGAAATAGGAAGAAGACGATGGAGGTAGATTGGACACACGCTTAGAAAGAATGAAGAAAGTATTGGACTGGAACCCTCAGGCCAGAAGATCAAGGGGAAGGCCACGAGGAACATGGAGAAGAATTAAAGAAGCTGGTATACACAGAAGAGGTAAGACATGGAATGAGATTAAAAAGTTAGCTCAGGATAGAGAGGGATGGAAACTGTTTGTCTGTGGCCCATACCCTGTCCCATGGTGAAAAAGGCAATGATGATTATGATGATGATGATGTTATACAGATATACACACCAACAACAAACAGCTCGGTTGAAGAAATTGATAGATTTTATGAACAACCAGAACTAGCAAAAAGTCGATGTAAGTCAAAGGATGTCATCATAGTGCAAGGGGATTTTAATGCAAAAATGGGAGGTGAAAGACACGAAAACGTAAAAGGACCAGATGGGCTTGGTAATGAAAGAGGAAAAAAAAATATTGAATAGGCACATACCAATGAAAGGATGGTGGCCAATACATGATTTGAACTACATTCAAGGAGGAAATTGATATCCAGACGGAAACTATAGGAATAAAATCGATTTCATCCTTATAAACAACCAGTTCAGAAACGCTGTAAAAAAGCTCAAAAGCATACATGGAAGCTGACTGCTACTAAGCTCACAATCCTGTGATAGTCAAAGTAAAACTTAAACAGAAGAAATTAAAGAAAGCTCACAGAAACATTCATAAAATTGCAGCTTGATCTCCTGAAATACAATCAACATCTAAGCGAAAAATGTCAAGTGAAGGTTCGGAACAAATTTGACATTTTGGAAACACTACTAGACATTGATAAGAAATGAAAATGTATTAAGGAAGCCATCACAAACTCATTGAAAGAAAATGTGCCACCAGTGCAACAAAAACCAAAGCAAAGATGGAAAACAAAAGAAATTATAGAAATGATTGAAGTGAGTAGAACAAATAAGTATGACAAGGAACCTCGTGGAAAAATCAACAAAGAATCAGAGCAAAATCCAAAGAAGCAAAGAACGAATGGCTTGAGACGAAATGTGATGAAATAGAAACTAATTTCATTTCTATCTTAATCCAAATAAAATGCATCCGAGAGGCAGTGAGATCAGTAAAAATAAAACATGTTTATCAATTGGATGCAACAAATCTAAGGACAGACAGAGATTAATTGAAAAAGAGAAGATTTTTTAAAGATGGGCGGAATACTTAAAGGAATTATATGATGATGATCACCCGAAACTCGACCGGAAATGAGTACTGGTCGTAGGAATGCTGAAGGTGTACCCATAATAAAAGATGAGGTCAGGTTTGCAATGAAAAAGATGAAGTCAGGGAAGGCAGGGGGGACCAGACTTCATTACAATTGAGATACTGGAACCTTTAGAAGAAATTGGAGTGTCAGCTCGTACAGACATATTGCATGTGTATATAGCTATCAGGACACATCCCATTGTACCTATCAAAGTCAACTTTCATAGCACTACCACAACCCCCACCCCCGGCAACAATTGAATGTGAACTCCATCATCAGATTAAGGAATCACATCAATACAATTTTGTTAAGAATACTTATGAAAAGAGCAAGAAACAAAATAAACCCACAAATAGCAGGAGATTAGCGTGGTTTTGTCGAAGTGAAAGGTACAACAAATGCAATTTTTATTATGAGAAACATGATTGAAAGAAACCCTTAAGTGAAAAGAGACTTATGCTTCATTGATTACACAAAAGCTGTCGAAATGGTACGGCACGCAACGATGATGGATACTCTGGAAGAGTTGGACATGGAAGAGATTTAAGGATGATCCAAAAACTTTATTCGGAACAAACAGCAACAATAAGAATATGTACCAGCCAATATAAAATTGGGTCAGGCAAGGATGTTTGTTGTCACCGGATCTATTCTCGATATGTACAAAGCAGATTATGAGGAAAATAAAAAACATGACAGGAGTGAGCGTAAATGGACAAATCATAAACAACATAAGGTACGCAGACGACACGACTTTGATTGAAAAAAAACAAACAAACAAAACAACAAACAACAAAAAACGAGAAAGATCTTCAACCACTGCTAAATAAAGTTGTGGAAGAAAGAAAAAAAATTGGGACTTGGCCTAAAAACAAAAGTAAAACTGAAACCATGGTAGTCACGAGGAAAGGAAAGATTCCAACATGTGACATCTAAACTAAACGGAACAACACTAATCCACGTAAAAACATTCAAATATTTAGGAATAATATTTAATGAAAATGAAAAAAAAAGTTCAGGTGAAGTTAAAAGCAGGATAGGAAAGACAAAAACAGGTTTACAAAACATGAAAAGCATATCCAACGGGTAAAAAAACCCAACAAAAACCGTTGCCCAACTTCTAAAGATGAAACTACTTCAACGTTACACATAACCCATATTGAAAACGCTTGCAAAACTTGGACCATGACCTCAGAGATAATTACAAGACTGGAAGCAGTGGAAATGTGGCTTCAGAAAGGAATGCTCCGTATTCCAAGGACAATAAAAAAAAAAAGAAGAGAGAAATGAGTATGTCCTGAATAAAAGAGGCTGGGTTACATTGTAACTTACAAGAAAAGTAGTTGGCACAATACGTAAACGGCGGGGGAAATTCATAGGCCATGTGATTAGAAGAGAGGGCATGGAAAACCTGAGTGTGATCTGAAAGTTAACAGGAAAGACTAATGTTTGTACTGAAAATCGTGTAGTATAATAGTAAGTAGCCTAAACACACACACATACACATACACACACGCACACGCACACACACAAACAAACACACCCACCCACACAGTGTTCACGAACTACACCTAACCTAGCTCTCCGTTGACTGTTGTTGCAGGCATACCTGGACGTATTGTGGGCTAATTCGTTGTATTTGGAGATATTCAGTGGGCGTCGGTGCCCCTATTATATCCTACACTCCAGCACGATTTCGTCGAACTCCTCAGGACATGCAAGGATGTTCGAGGAAACCGTAGTTTGAGGAAACTGTGCCTTGGGGAGTTGGGGGGAGGGGTGGGGGTGGTGGGGGGGGGGGGGGGGGTGGCTCAGCCAGCGGTATCGTATTTGCTTCGTACCCGAAAAATTACCTATTTCGAATATCCACTGTTATTGTTATATGACCTTCAGCAAGCCACCTTTCCCTAGCTCAATTTGCGGCTATGTACTACTGCTGACACCTGGGTTATTTCAGTCTTCCCTCTTGGAATAGACCCTGGGTTATTTCAGTCTTCCCTCTTGGAATAGACCCTAAAACAAATTGCCGCTTGAGGATGAATGAATGGAACTCTTTATTATATATGTATCTACTTTGTTATTATGTAATGACATGTTTCAAGGGGTTCGTGTGTGTGTGGGTGTGAGTGTGTGTGTGTGTGTGGGGGGGGGGGGTTGCTGCATCACAACATTCACTTACCTTCATAACTAACCGTTAATGAAAAGCTCGAAGGAAGAAAAAAAAAACCGATCAGTGTTGAATTGTAAGCTTCAATTTATTAGATTTTCCCCGACAGACTGGCTGGGAACGGAAAGAAACAGCAACATCATCAGAACAACAGAAGGACAAAACGGTGTAATAAGTATCCTACACACACACACACACACACACACACACACACACACACAGAGAGAGAGACACAGTATTCACGAACTACACCTATCCGAGCTCTCCGTTGCCTTTTGTTGCAGGCATACCTGGACGTATGTGGGCTAATTCATTGTATTACACAGTTTCTGTCCTTGTCTAATAAATTGAAGTTTACAATTAAACACTTATCATTATTTTTTAGCCAACCATTAGCAAACCATGGCACATGGCATTGAAATTAGAGAGAACGGCGAAGTGACAAGAATAAGCAGAGAGGTGTCGGTTATGCGAACCGACGATGGAGTGTGTGACTGTGTTGTCTCCTATTGTATACTCACACCTCCAGTGTAGATAGATACACACGATAAACACATGTAATTGTCAATGTCACATTAAATCACCAGTGGTCAAAATCTCCCGACTCATAAAAACAAAATAACAATCAATTTGATTTTTTACGTTGGCTGGGTGAAATTAGTTAGAGAAAACCGTGTCCGCAGTAAAAATTATTTCGAGGAAGGAATGAATAATAACAAAGAATAATAGGGAAAGAATTCGGGACATTCGAATGGGTTCGAGGAAAGCTTGCTGAAGTGTATTGGGTCTTAAAAGTCTCTGATATAGCCGACAAATTTTAATAAGAATTAGAGTAAAGAATGTGAAAAACGGGGTTAAAAAATCCATGTTGTAACCGGGTGCCGGTTATATCCCGACCTGTTATACTGAGGTTCCACATCATGAATATGATAATTTATAATATATTGACAATCCTCCCAATATATTTTCTATTTTATCACTAGCCACCACTGTCTACGACACTCGTTATAAGTCACTACCCTTTAGCGAAAATGTATATATGTTAGAAGGACAGACGTTTAATAATCATTTTGATGCATTATGATATCCTACTGATCAAATAAAAATTATCATATATTGAATAAAGTCACCTCATTTTTAAAGATATGAAAGTTTAAGTTTTGCTGTAATATTTCTTCAATATATAGACAATATTACAACCTGGCAACCACCAACCAAGGTTGTATCCCATAATACTGAGGTCGCACATGCGCAGTCTCATTTCAAAATAGACAAGCGAATGAAATGGCGGATCGTGGGTCCATGGATGATTTCTTGTCTACTGAAATAGATGAAAACAAAGTTACAGCACTTGTTGGATCCCTAGAATCACAATTAGCTTCTCCTACAAACAAGGAAGTACAAAAAGTGATAACATGTGGACCGTTTAATAACAATCACATCGGTGGAATTGCATCTACCAATGCATCACACGTTCAGTTGAATGTCGTGAGGGCTCAGCCGCAAAGTGTTGTAGCCCAATCTATGCACAGTACTCTTGGCTTGGCAAACAAAGCTCAATCCCATAATGTAAACATTATTAATTCAATGAAAGGCAATGCTTCAAATTCACAGATAATAGGAATATCATCAATTATAAACTCGAATCTGTCCAACTCGCATTCAACTACCAATACTACGGGAGAAACTGTCACATTGAGAAGAATGAATAACAATGATCAAACAAAACACAATTCACCATCAATACGCATTGTGGCAAATAATACAAAATTGCATAATGCAATCACACACACTCAAATCCCATCAAATAATCAATACATAAATACAAGTGCCATGTCTCAAAACGTCACAATAAGGCCAACACAAACCATGAACAGAGTAAACATAAGTGCCTCAGGGGCAAGTTCTGCAATGCACAACTTAGCAACATTAGCAGCAGAACAAAAACCTGGGGTGACAGTTTTACCAAATGGTAGTACACTTTTATCTAATAAGGCTGGGTCTGTGATACCTCATCAAATAGTTATGAAAAGTGATACCAATCATACAATAAATGTGAAAGGCTGTGTTAGTCCGTTATTGAAAAATAAAGGTGATATTTCAAATTCCAATTCTGTGATACAAGGAACACATACCCAAGTTATCCGTGGATCTACTCCTGTTAATTCTGCTGCTGGACCAAATTCTAATATTATTTCAGTCCGGCCCCAAACTCCTAGCTCACAACAGCAAGTTGTCATCAGGCCGTCCATAGCAACAACTGTTGCCAATGCTACATCATCTTTGCAAGTTGTAAATGCATCATCTAATGTAACGCCATCAACAATTCGACCTGTTGGCGCACCCCAAATTCGTCAAAATGTCCGCATCCCAAATCCAATTAGAATAAATCAACCAAATATAGCACCAAGGCAGCAAACTTCGCAAACTGTAAGTACAATTGGTTTTGATATTGATTTTTTGAGAAAATTTATATTCATATGACATTTGCATTACAAAAAGGGAGTGTCTACATACACAGTTACACTGCACCTAGCCTCAGGATCTACGTACATGATAACTTGTTTGCCACTGCAATACAAGCAATGGATGGACCTGGCTGTTGTGTGTGTGTGTGTTTGTGATAATTTTTTAAATCAATACAATTTAACCCATTAAAGGCGAGATTCAATCTTACTTTACTTTAACCTAACACCAGATCTTAGTCTTGTCTTAATGTTATCATTTAAAGACGAGCTATACTCTTACTGCTCTCTTGGTGTAAATGATTCATTCTGCATCATCAGCAAAAGGGAAACTATTATCGTGGGGGGGGGGGGGGGGGGGGGAGAATCAGTTTCACTGTTAAGAGGTTTAAATTGCACTAATCGCGTACCGTAAAGCATCTCCGTAACACTTCTTTCATCTACATCACCAGGCGACCCATTGTTTATTTCATCTTCATCCATGGCCCCCCCCCCCTCACCCTTTTCTCTTGTCATGGTGTCATCCCTTCCCCTTCCCATCATCTCATGGTAAAACGAAGACTTTCTGCTCAGTTTGCAAATACTTGGATTTGTCTCTCACAAGGCTAATGGATTAATTAAAACAAAGACTTCGGGTAATGAGTAATGCCCAACTATAAATTCTCTGTTACGTCAATGCAGTCATGCATGTGGCCACCTGGCAGCCCAACTTCTGCTTACATTCTGCCTAAAACTAAAACACACAAAAAGGGGGTTGGGGGAGTCGTTGGATATGAAAAAATCAAGGTCATAAGTTAATGTGCACCAAGCTCAATACCCCCTCCCCTTCCCCCCTCCCTTTCAAAGCATGATACAAAAGTTACTGTGTATGTTACCGTGTACGTAGATCCTGAGGCGAGGTGCCCAGTTAATGTGCACATAGACTCTCCGTTACAAAAAAATAATATATGTAGTCGCTCACCCTGAATTATAGTTTTATATTTCCAAAGAAAGAAACAGATTGACCTCTATCAAGCCAGGTTTTCATTAATTTCATTAATCAGGCCTGTAAACCTTCTGACAATTGTCGGATTTCCAGTACAGGATCTGCAAACCTGTATGATTTCGCATATTTTATTACGATTTTTGGACCCAAGTACGTGGACACGACTCCAAAGGATTTTGTACGATTTAAAAAAAAAATTTGATGTGAATAAGATAAAATAAGATAAGATATTCTTTATTGATCCTGAATGGAAATTATCATATGATGTTGATGCTGATGCATTTGATGTATGCACATGTCGTACATCAGCTGTTGACTGTGTTTCTGACTGATGCGTCACATGTAGTACTATAGGTATCTTTTCAGCTACTTATATGATGACGGTTTTCACCAGTGTTTACAAGGGGTCCCTGGCCAACAGCAACACATAACATGTTGGATGAGACATGACGCCTGTCAGGCGATATTACAAATTTTGCGGACAAAGGCAACGCTGTTAACGACCATGTACTCATTTTACACCTGAGTACGGTGAGAGAATGTGAGTAAAGAGCCTTCTCCAAGGACTCAACTATGCACCGAGCAAGGCTCGAACCCAGGACCTTCCGATCCGAAAGCGAGTGTCATACCACTAGACCACATAGCTGCCAAGGATTGCTCTCACCGCTTACAGTGTCATTACAACCACCACAGCGTCAGCTTCATTGCCACTCCCATCTCTATCATCATCATCTGATTATTATTTATTATTTTTTTTCTTTCTTTTCAAGGGTACAATAACAATTCCTCAAGGAGCAGTCTTGATGAGGAATGAGAGTGGGCAGTTGGTCATTGTATCAGCATCGCAAAATGTGATACAACAGCCATCAGTGAACAGTAGTAATAGTGTCATCACTACCATTTCCCCCAGTCCCTACAGATTACCAAATGTCAGGGTATGTAATTTTACTGATTTCTTTATTTTTTACTGAGAGTATTCTGTTGATCTCAATCTATTTTTGTTTAGTGTTAGTTTAAGTCCTTCCCTTTTAATTATTATTTGAACATATATTGGCCTTGAAAGTTGATGATTAGATAATATTGAGAAACATTTTGTTATTATTTTTTTATAATATTTGTTTATTTCTTAATTTGCTTGAATTGATTACTCTTGTGGTTTGACTTGAATATATATATATATAAACATGATACTTACTTACTTATCCGAACCAGCGACCACCTGAGCTCTAGCCCTTCATTCAGTCTTGTGCCATGACATGATAATTATTCAGTCTTTGAGTTAATTTCGAGTAAAAGAAAAACCCAATAAAAAAACAAACAAAAATAAACAAAAAACAACAAAAACAAACAAAGCAAAACAAAGAGAAAGCGAACAAACAAACAAACAAAGCAAAACTAAGAGAAAGCGAACAAACAAACAAACAAAGCAAACATAGAATTATCGACCATATTCTTGACGACAACAGCTTGAATATCCACAACACAATTTATTTTAGAAATTATTCAGTTGGGCTAAAATGAAAAACAAAGTTTTATATTTATTTTCAAACAGAATCTTCTGAATTCTATAGACATTTGGATACAATTATAGGCAGTAATCTCTATCAAGAATGGAATTGTCATATTGAAAAAGACAAAACCAAACAAAACTGGTCATTGTTATTATTATTAAAAGAATTTTGACCCCTAACCCTCATTCTTAAAAAGAATATATTATTATTATTATTATTATTATTATTATTATTATTATTATTATTATTATTATTATTATTATTATTATTATTATTATTATTATTATCATTATTATTATTATTTTCCTCATCATGTTCCAAGAAATCAGTTATTTCTCTTATTATTCATGATTTGAGCATTACATTTTGTTTGGACAACTCTTAATTTTTCCACCTCTCTAGCCCGTCAATTCCCAGTCACCAATCCGTGCCCCAGTCAGTGGTCAAACTATTGTCACCATTCAACCATCAGCTGGTCAGCCACAACCGGTGCGAGCACCAGCTGCAATTAACTCTATGGGACATACCTTACCCCGGTCTACAGGGGCTACTACTAGTCAGGCCACACCAACCTCAATCAACCAGCCATCATCAGTAGGAAACAATGCAGCACCAGCTCCTACTGATATGAGTAAGTTATGAAAGGGGTGGCTGCTTTGATTTGAGTTGTATGTGTATCCTTCCTTCCTCTCTTGGTTTCTCATCAGTAAGTGGTTAGACCCAATGATACATTTTCACAGAGAAGTATCCATTGAAGTATACATTAATATTCGTATGATACATGTTTTTTAGAGGACAAATTAGATTAATTTGACATTGTTTTCCTTCATGTAAAGATTTTCAAACCAATTTTTTTAAAGGAAAATATTGTAAATTTACTTTAAAATGGACAGTTGACCAAACTGAACTATTTATTTGTGCTACATCATTATAAATAGACAATTTATATAATGATGCAGAAAATTATGCATTTTGACTTGTGCAAAAAATTTTTTTCATGAACCAAGAAAAAAAAAAAAATGTACAGATGTTTTTGTTAGTTTCCGTGACAGGTCTGAGGACAGGACATTGCATGAAATAAGCAATTTGCATTGAGAGCTGTAATAATATGTTGACTTAAAAAGAGGGGTAGGATTGAATTTATCTTTTTCTAGGGAATACTATAGAAAATGTATATA
The DNA here is from genome assembly GCF_034508935.2 of Berghia stephanieae. Taxonomy (NCBI): domain Eukaryota; kingdom Metazoa; phylum Mollusca; class Gastropoda; order Nudibranchia; family Aeolidiidae; genus Berghia; species Berghia stephanieae. The sequence continues at coordinate 36,440,219 of NC_088366.1, forward strand.
TGCAGGCATTAGACCATGTTTATTGTTGATAACGAGTGCCACTTTTCCACACAAAGGTGGATTTTTGCCTTTATTTGTTTCTTTCCTTTCATATGATCCATCTTCTCTGTGTTCCTGTATTAATAATTATAAGGGGTGGTTTAGGTTAAATATTTGGAAAGTCCTTTAAAAAAATTGATTTAGAGATTTTGGTGGAAATTGATATTTTATTATCTTAGAAATATTTTTGAAATGCAATTTCTCAAAATATACAATAAAGACAAAAATACGGTTGAAAAGGGTATAGGTAGTAAGAAAAAGTGTGAGAAACGGAAAGCCATTTTGCTATTTTTATCATTTTTCTAGGGGAGCAGTTACACGGGCTAGGGTTGACAGCATTGCCACCATATCATCATCATTACCACCATCACTACCAGTCATTTTTTACTTTTCATATATATACTGGGTGAGGATCCTGACCTCCCATAGTGGGCAGGGAGGTACATGCTGTGTCTTCTATCCCCCCATACCCGTTTCCCAATTGTTTCCTGTCATTGTCTTGGAATGAGATTACTTAGTTTTGTCCTGATCCTTGCCGGAGCTCTTTGGCTGGGAGGGAAACAGTCGAATGTATAGTTATAGTTTTGGGAGATGATATTTATTTCCTTGTAAATCATCTCTCTGTTATGCATTGTATTATGTTGAGTTTACATATTATATTATATGATTGGTAAACATTTGAGTTGGGTGGTTGGATGGGAGCATCACCCTTGAATCATATACCTATGATGTTCGCATGGGTGTACGATCCGATAGTGATGTCGTTTCTTCTTCTCTTTACTAGCCTATCCTGCTTCTTTGGTTTGTGATTGTATTTTTGACAGGGGATATATTTTTTTCTGTAAATCTTCTGCCTGTTTGTTCTTGGTTATTTATAATTTAGCTTATATCTTTAGGTTATGATTTTGATTTACATTTGTACTATTTTTGTTAGATTGCTTGTTTTTTTGTTTCAGCGGTCTCTCATATAACCTCATTTGTGTTGGAAGAGACCTAAAGCAATAAACAAACAAACAAAAAACATTTGAGTGTATTCCTCTTAGTTGGGACCTGTGCTTGTGTCTGGATGAGACTTTTAGGTGATCTCAGACTAAGTACATTGGTGGTATGCTCTTGGAATCTACATCTGATCCCTATTTGTTCTCAGTTCCCTATGTCTTACTTTTTCTTGGGTGCTTTAATTGTAATTCTATAACTTTTTACTATCCCATTTTCTTCCTTTTTACTGGTGCTGATATAACCTAAATGTGTTGCAAGCGCCGTAAAACCCTTAAAAACAAAAACAAACTTTTCATATAAAATCCTTTTTGGTTTTAGAACTTTACTTGATAGGGCGTCTTGGGATGGTATTTGACATTATGTTTGCATATTTTCTAATCTTAAATTCCTGTTTCGCCGATGAAATTCCTCCTTGTGGAGTCTTACTTAAATTCTTGAGAGTCAAATTTTAAGTTGACATCTCAGGTAGTAACTGAGTTTGGGATTTAACACTTTCTTTGATAATAGTGCCAAAATTGTTGTAAAGGGATCAAATGAAATGAATTAATTGACAATGATTTGATCTTAAAAAATTGCATTTTTATGTTTATTTTTATTTCAGACAAAGCAATGTTGGACAATGTCAAAAAATGCAAGAATTTTTTGTCTACGCTGATAAAATTGGCTCATAGTCAACCAGCAGAAACTGTCAAGAATGTTCAAGCTTTAATACAAGGCCTCATTGTAAGTACAACTATAAAAGTGTTGATAATTGTGAATTTTATATATCCTTGTAAATTCTGTTAGTTTGTCCTATGACTTTGTGGAAATGATAATGTGATTTACATGATATTTTGAAGCAATAATTATTTTAATGTTTAATTTTTACCGGAAATCTCGAATTAATTTTTTCTCATTAGGATGGTCGAGTAGAGCCTGAAGCCTTCACTGAACGTTTACAGCACGAGTTGCAATCATCTCCTCAACCATATTTGGTTCCATTTCTAAAGGTATGATCCATTATTTTGTCATCTAAAATTTATTTTTCGAGTGGAGCTCATATGCATGTTTAAGTTGAATTAGTTTTCTCCAGTTCCATAAACTAAACTAGTAATCAAAACATTTGCATGTTCATTTCACTTTTTCCAATGTAACAAACAAGAAATTCAAGGTTAAATTTACATGTGAAACAAAAGTCATGAATTTTTCTTAATTTGTTGTGTTAGAAACTGAATTTGCCATTGTATTTGGTTGAGCATTGTATTGTGACGAGGCTACTGGTTGGGTTTCTGATTGCATACGAATGTGGCAACGAATTCACCGCCTGGTTAGAATGTCATAATATTGTAGTGTGAGACGAAACCATTAGAAGATAATTGAAGATATTAATATATTTATCATGTTTTTTGTATTTATCCGGTAAATTAACAAACAACTACCACTATTTAGTTTAATTGAGCTTGAGCCACCATAGACATTACATTTTATTTTTATTGCACACATTTGTTTATCACATCTATTCTTTACCATCTTTTGTTATTTTATTGCTTCCCTGAATTTCATAAGTGACTTTATTTTTGCATTTTGCATATAATGTTTAGAAATTATATTGAGCATTTGAAAAGCTCATTAATACGATTTATTTATCCTACTAAAAACAAATTTCTTGTAACTTGCTATTATTAATTTCTTCAGTTTCATTTTTTCATTATTTCCTTCCATTCTTACGTTGAATCTAGGAATTATTTTATGTTTTAAAAATTTTTCATTTTTTCCCCATCCTTCATTTAATTTACACCTATTTAGAGCTCTGCTCTCTACCCCCTTATGGTAAACCATAGATATTACAATTTATTTTTCATTCATGCACAAAGAACACTTTGCTTATATTCATTTTCACGCAGATTATTAGCCACATATCCCTCACCCCTCAACCCCCCAATGTGTTTTGTGTCATTTTCCTGTCTCATAATTTGTATTGTAAAGAAAATTTAAAAAGTATATATTTTGATGTTTATTTCTTATTGATATTATCAATTTAAAAAACTTACCCAATTACAGTGCAGCACGGAAATCTCAAATAAGTTGAGACTGGCCTATTTCCGTGTCTTCAAGTTTTTTGTGTTGAGTATTTTACATAGAAGATGAAAAATTAAAATGAGGTCCAGTGTTTAGTGCGTCTTGTTTCATTCAATAACAAATGGTGTTATGTTCCCCATTCACATATATTAAGAATGTTTGAAACATGGCAAGCTCTCTCGTGTCATGGTTGATGCTGGTCAACTGCCTTCTTTAAAAGCACATGACACAAGTAATAGTTGCCTTATCTATGAAAAGAGATGAGAGTTAATATTTTCATTTCAGTGACGGTTCCTTTCAATAACTTACCTAAATTTGTTCCAATTCTTCCCTAGTCAAATTGTTTTGTTTTTTCCCCAACTATTTAAAGATTTTTTTTTGGTCAAGTTTGTTAACAATTTTTTATTTCAAATCCATTTAATATGGATTTTTTCGGAATTATGTCCCTCATCACATAAATATGGAAGGCTAAGATTAAAATCACGATTAATGTGTACTGCATTGGCTTGGTGATAACTGAGAGGCATTAAGAATATTTGTTTTGTTTGTTGGATAAGATGTTTTGATATATATTGTTATCTTTTGAAATTATGTTTGTTAGATTCAAATTGTATTTTTTCAGTAAATATTTATTTTGTAGACCTGTAAATTCTCATTCAATTAACTGAAATCAGTCAATTCGTCAAATTCAAATATTTTGAAAAAGGAAAGAAAGAAATGAAGAAAGAAAGAATTCATGAATCGTAGTCGAATGACCATAAAGTAATTAGGAATGTTCCATAGCGCTACGCATAGCTCATGGGCCATTTATATTTACGATAGATATGTTGCCAAGGCTAAGTGACACTTTTTAGAATTTCCGTGTCTGAACACATCCCAGTGTATTTTCCACACAGCCTTTGTGAATTTATTTTTTCACTTTCCAAACCTGTCGTGATCCCAATGGTAGCCAATTTTAACTGAGTTGCTGAGCGATAAATTTCACTGTTTCGTGTAAGCCAAAATTGACCACATTTACCTGGAGGGAAGTAAAAGTGTGAAAAAACTAAAATGCGAAAGCCGGAAGTGCGTTATGTAGACACCGTCAAATCGAAAGTTAGGGATTGCCACAGTACATCTTGATTGCCTCACATTGTAAACAAACTGGTTGACTGTTTCTAGTTTCTTCATTGATTGGGTACCTAATTATAAGTAACAAGGGTAAGTAGCCTAATCAATTCCCGTGCAAATTAGTTTACTGCCATTGTTTTGCTCAAGCGAGCTTGCTGTTTACATTAATTTCGATTCTTTGGATTTTTCTGCGACGACTACGACGAATTACGAAGAGTTTCAGTCAATTTTTATAGAGCTCATTTACAGGTCTAATTTTGTAAGTGGCATTTGCCTATTTCATGTTTGTCTACTACTACAAACAGTTGTAGATCTAGTTAATTTTGACTTCCCCTATGAAGACAGTCTTATCATAACTGATCTCAGAAATATATGAATTTCCTTGGATGACGGGGAGAGATAGGTCACTCCACATATCATTCAATTATCTACACAATGCAGTTGATGATGTTTCTTTGTCCTGGACAGGGACCTCTTTGTTAAGTTTATGTTCAGTCTTATTTACATTTTTGTGGACACCTGCAATGCGTATGTCAATCTTTGTGCTTTTAGATTTTACTTACACATGAAAGACAAAATAAGAATTAAACTTCTGGATCGATTTTTATTCATGAATTGATTTTTCTATTGAAAATTTAGAATTCTCTTTCATTTTTTTAAATGGAAGAATAAATTAATTTAAAAATTATTCCATTGTTTATATATAGTGTTGGGTTTACTGGCTAGAATGTTTAATATAAAATTGTTCTTTTCTTTTCTTTGTCTTGTATACTTTTCAAGTTTTATTTTTATATTCTTATTATTTCCTTCCTCTCACTGTCACTTATACATTCTGCAATATTGAGAGTTCTAAACTTGATGTTTCTCTTGTACTCTCCTCATTTAATTCTTTACTATCTATCTGTACTCACTAATGATTCATATGATGTCCTTTTCTTTTTTACTTTTATCGCTGCCATTCTCTTAACAGTCATTGTAAAATCTGAGAAACCGTAAAACTGTTCCTGTTGTCATGCTTATTAACTATTAGTTTAATGTGAAAATTGTTGTAACTTTTATTTATTTATTTATTTATTTTTTTAAAATCTTAGACTCAATGAATAGGAAGAAAATAATTTAAACAGGTGTTTATCTTAAGTTTTAAATACTTTTTTGTTTCTAACTTTTATATTATTTTGGTTGTTTTTTCATCGTTGTAATAAATCTTTATGACTTTATGTCAAAATAGGCTCATTGGTGGATTGCTCTTGGAAATCTGTTCTCTATTTGAACAAACCCCCTTTGTCTTACATCATCTTTGGTCCTTTTATCTTCAGATCTACCACCATTTTTTTTTTCCTCTTTCATTTTCCCTTCTACTAGCGCTGAAATGACCTAATAGTGTCGCAAGTGCTGCAAAACCCTGAAAACAAAACAAAACCTGATAAATGGAGCATTCACATAACTTGTGGTTTGACATTAATAAACTAACGCTGACAGGAAAATTGATCATTGATCCCGTCGCATCAGCTTAACAGCTGTATCTCGGACCTGTCTGTAGCTGTCGTGATGAAAAGAAAAAAAAATATCGAAAATTTGAAAGCATTGTTTATGTCCCACATAAAGAATTTTTGTTAAAATCGATGAACTGTGTTTTTGTTGATAGTCCCTTGAAAATGTAAAACTGTCAATAATTAATATCTGTTAATCTTTCCATTTTCTGTTTACATGGCCCCCTCAATAAAAAGTGATCTATCTGCAGGTCCTTGACACAGCAGTGAGATTTCACTGTCGCTTTATTCAATATCTATGTTTTTGTGTTGCGTGTGTAGTTGTTCTTTCGTTCAATTTTGTAGGGGAAGAAAGAAAAAAAAAATCAAAATCATATAAAACTTGAAGCTGTAATGTTGAGAATGTTTCAAACAAATGAATACCTAAAAATTTTCATCTTCTTCCTCTTGACTTTCAATCCCACAAATATGTTTGGCCATTGAAACAACATGTGGCAGGGAAGATGTGTTCCCCATGATAGAAACATTCATTTTGATGGAAAGTTTCACAGGGCTGTTAAGGGCTAGTGTAACAATGTAATTTATATTTCAAAAATAGGATAACTTTTATCAATATTTTCCTGTTGTTTTTTAAAGTCCTTTTGTCAATCAGTTACATGTGTCTTGTTTTGTTTGTGTCAACAATATTTTTACATTCTTGTTGAGTTCTTGAATTCATAACTTCTTTGTACCCATAATTTTTCTTTTCATCATGTCATTTGGTGATAATCATTGCATACTATTTATAATGAGGCATGAGGTGATTGAAATCGAAGATTACGTTGAATTATGTTTAAAATTTAGTTGAAGAAATAGGAATTTTTGTTATTAGAGCAAATTTTGCCAGGACATTTAGACAAAGACAGTATTTTTTCAGAACATTTATTTTGTCCATCTCATTATTTTGAAACCTTAAATGTATTCCTCTTCTAAAGATGAACTCATCACATAAATAACATGATAAATCTCCATTGTGCTGTTTTTCGCTTTTTTCCAGAGAAGTCTTCCTTTACTGCGCCAGTGCATGCAGCAAGGTCGTATGACGATAGAGGGTGTGAGCCCTCCACCAGTGGGTGGAATATCTCGTCCCCAGCCCCAGAGTAATTCCGCCCCTTCATCCCATCCGTCCATTCCTCACTCTCAAGCCACACAACATGTCATCACAGCCACTGGTACACTCACACAGAGGCCTGTTACCTCTAATCTCCCTCAACAGGTCAGTTTTACGAAATCAATTTAATAATATCTCAGTTATTTTTTTCTTGTTATCACTGATTTAACACCACCTTCACACCCTTGGAAATTTTCAAGAGAAATATATCTGAGATGATTAGATATGACAAAGCTGTACGAAGTTTATTATTAAAAACAAAGGTTACAAATTAATGTATCCTGGTCAAATTTAAAGTTCTCATGGACTTTTAGGAGCTTTTTAATGCAAATATGCACTTGTTTCAGACTTAAGAAGGTTTCTTCATATAATAAACAATAGATTGCATTTGTACACCGTGCTTTACTCACTTGACGTTTTTAAAATTGATGATGAACAGTCTACATAAGACATCAGGGAAGAGACATGCAGTCTGTTAAGCACTATCATCATTTCTGACAGAGATAACACTGCTCTACAAAAGGGGTCTTCCAAATTTAATATCAATTTCCAATTGGAGGAGGACAATTTGTGCAAAATGCATGCTTAAAGATGTCTTCGCCTTCAAGTTCTATGCTTGTCCCAGGCATCGGAGGTTTCTCCACATATCTCTCAGGCTTGCCAACTGCCTCTATTTCGTCGGGACAGTCTTGATTCTTCAATTTGAGATAACATATTTTCCCCCCATAAAATTAAGTAAAATCTGTCACGCACTTAGATATCCAGTTGGAATTCGACTAAAAAGGGTCTGCTGTCTGCTGATAGAAATGTACCAGGTATATTATTATCAAGTGCCATATCCTGCTATGTAATGGTTCAATTTAATAGGGGTAGAAAGAGAAAATGGTGAACAGAGAAGAGGACAGGGAGGAGTGGCAGCTGATGGAAGGCTGATATGTGGTGAGGTCAAAGGAGGGGATAGGGTGGCAGCCAATGAACAGTTGCCTAGGTGTCGAAGGGAGGGGGAGAGCAGCAGATAAAGGATGACCTAGTCATGGTCACTTGGAAGATGGCAGGCTAAAGGATCAAAGGAACTTGTATAGAGGAATGGGGATGATTAGTGGGAGTATCATTCAACGGCATTTGAAATGGTAGGTCTGTTATACCATTTGATCACTGATTCCTCTCCCCCCCCCCCTCCTCCAAACCCGTCTCATTACCAGTCTTCACACCCTACGAGTCCTTACTTCCATTTTTAATTGGTTTGCTGTCTCTCGCTGCTTCTGTTAAATTACCAGGTAACTGCAGTGAAGTCCTTCAGCGATGTCACAACGTTCATTGTTTTCCCCTAGAACGTTCACCTTGCTCACTGCCACAAACTTTTACTTTCGCTTTCATGTGACTTGGAAGAACTCAGTTGTTCTCTATTAATAATAATAATAATAATAATAATAATAATAATAATAATAATAATAATAATAATAATAAGCACCACATTTTGAATGCCTCAACGTTTTTATTGGGTTCTTTGGTCATGGTCCAGCTCTCAAAGCCATACAATATCACTGACACACACTTGTACTATGTATATTTCTCATGTCCATAAAAGCTTTTTTTGCTTGTATTAAATATGTCTAATCACATGTTTTGAAATCATTCACCTCCCCAGTCACTGATTATTCTCAATATTGTTGGACTTTGTTTCAAGATGACATTTTAAGTCTAATGCCATTCTTATAATTTCAGATGGAATTTTCAAATTTCAAGAATAAAACTTTGTTACAGTTGGGAAACAATGTCGAAATCTTATTTTCTAAAAACCTCTTTAGTTCATTATGTATAGAATCCAAATTAGATTGCCCATTCATTGAACATGAGTGGGCCAATTTGATTGACATTAAAATTTGGCAAAAATAAACTTGTTAAATTGTCCAGTGACAAAATGGTATTCTGATTTTTTTGAAAATAATCTTTTGGGTTTTTTTTATTGGCAGTCGTACCAATTGATTTTATTTTTAAAATGCTTCAATTTGTTTTTATAATTTTTCCTTTTTTCCCCAGAAGGTGCTCCCATCACCAGGTCCAGCTAGTAGTAAAATGGCTCCCATTCGCCAACCAGCTGCCACTCAACTAGCCATAGCTCCAGGAGGAAACAAAGTGATGGTGCATGCCCCTCCCCGTCCCCGACCTGTTATCCGTCCCCCACATACAATTTCACATCCGGTAGTACGCAAAACCCCTCCCGTCCGTCCATCCCAGGCATCCTCTCCTCGGGCTCAGCCCACACCTGTCTCTTCATCGTCACCTTTGTCGTATCCATCAAAAGTTAAAGCAGAACTTAACGCAAGCCCTATTGTACCGGCTCACCGTGAGAAACGGAAATTTGAATCATTAAAGTAAGTTATCTGTTTAATTTGAAATATGGTAAAACACTCGTTATCCATGAGATCAATTGGCATAGAATCATCTGAATGAAGCTGAAATAGGTGAAGACAATATTTGGACTTTGTTACAAGTGGGGATTCTTTTTTTCAATTTTTAATTTTAAAGGGTTTACTGCAAAAACTGAACCAATATTTTGGTTGACATATATTATATATGTTTATGAATGGACTGATGAGTCAATATATAATTTTTGCACAATATTAGGAACAACCTAATATCACACATGCATGTTCTGTGAGGGTGAATTGAAATGAATGGGTACAATAAAGCTACACCGTGCCTAAAAATACATCCTTCAATCTTGTAATGTTTCATATTGAAATCCATGTAATATTGATGACATAAGAGAAAATTAGTATAACATTGATGTAATTTCATAATTTCTCTTTTAGAGGCCACAAGAAGAGGAGAGGAAAAAAATCATTTTCATTTCTCAGAAGGGAAACTTGTTTGCTCAGATTATTTAGCCTTTGAGAGCTCCTTCATGATGTGCAATCTAAAAATACATATGAAGATATCTCAACACCAAGCATGCTTTTATACAGGAAAATTAAAATTATTCCTAGGACTAGAAGATTCATAGACTCCATGTAAGATGCAGTCTCACTTCCTTGGTTTTAATAATGATTTACAATTCTAATGTTTTAAATGATTCGTTTTTGGCCTTAATGAAAATAAGAGACAACTTTATTTTTATAGAACTGAAAAATGAAAAGCGGGGATTGCCACTTTGGGATTGTTTTGGAAAGTAAAAATTTGTCATGAAAATATGGAACTTAGTTCTTGTCCCATGGAAAAACAAAATTTTAATGTTTCGCAGGTTTCTTATTTTGGCTTAATTTATATTTGATACCCATTTGGGTATTCTATATTATTATTGTTAATTTTTCAATCTTTTTATCTTGTGACACTTTTTGTCTTTACTTTGACTTTACAGGGACGGGGATGATGACATCAATGATGTTGCTACAATGGGAGGGGTAAATTTGTCAGAGGAATCCAAAAACATACTTGCCACCACCAATGCTGACTCAATAGGGGCACAAGTCCGGTCATGTAGAGAGGAAGTTTTCCTTTCATCTTCTCCTTTGCTGAAGAAGATGACTGTTATTGGTAAGCAGAAAACATTCTAGAATTTGAATATGTTCTTAAGACTGCGATTTAGTTTTGAAGGTGTGTATGATATGTCGTCGTGTGGTAAAACTGCCAATAATTATCATAGAGAGTAGGCTATACGCTTAATGTTGAACTCTAGATTGTCAGATGAGCATGTTTCAGACAAGCAGGTAGATTGTCAGATGAGCATGTTTCAGAAAAGCAGGAAACAACATATAATTTTGTTTGTGTTTAGATATGCATGGTCATATAGGATTTAAGCATATTCAGTGAGGTGTTGTAATTGCAGACCTGCCTACCGGTAGGATTAATTGGTTTTTTTAGTACGATTTTTGGACTCAAATACGTGGATACGATTCCTTTAGTAGTTGTTGTAATATTTTGATTTTTTTTTCTCAAGCATGAATGATGTTGAAAATGACAACCTGTCATACATCAATTGTTGACCGTGTTTTCTGAATGATACATCACAGTACTTTTGTTATCATTTCAGTTAGTTATATGTTGCCGGTTTACACCAATATATTTTCTCATAACTTTTTGAGGATTTGCATAGAATTATGCATTTAAGCTTATTTTATACTTTAAATGGCCTCAGGCCACATTTAAGCTTTTACCACTTGTTAAATAGAAAATTTAAAGTGAAAATTAAATCTAACTAACATCTTTAGCAATGAAGCTTTCAATTAAAAACTGTATTGCTGATAAGCTTAAACATAAATGGATTATTTCCCTTTATAACTGCTAAAATTACTCTTATTTTGTTTTTTAAAATTGAATGATCTTTTTTTAAGATTTATTATTTTGTATGAGTGATTCTTTTTTTTCCTTTTCATTACCAACTGGGCAGCTTTAGGAACAAAATGGTTCAAAATGAATCCTCTAGAAGTATTTAACTTGTCTGTGATATGTGTGAATTTCCCATCATTTGACCAACAGTAATAGTATTAGTATGTAGTAGTAGTAATAGTGGTGGGAGTAGAAGTAGTAGTGGTAGTAGTAATAGTCTAATAGTGGTTGTAGGAATTGTTGTAGTTGTAGAAGGAGGAGTAGTAAATGCTATAAAAAAGGGAGAGAGAGATAGAAAGAGAGACATGGATCAATTGATAACATAATGGAAATTATCTTGTCATCTCTATTAGATTGAAGACCACTCTCACAAATATTTTATCTCAAAACCTTCAACTGATTTACTGGGTTGGCAGGATACACCATCACAACTTCATTTAGGACATCAGCATCATCATCTCATACCATCATCACCACGGTTACAACCACCATCACAGCATTGTCACTGCCACAACACCACCATCACATCACTTCTTCCATCACCACCACCATCGCTACAACCCCCACCTCCTCTTCTTCAGGCACTAGCATCAATACTACCAACATATTTGGGGTCTTTTGGTCATTTCTTTGAGTGTTTCGAAAGCAATATCCTTAGATATTGCAATTTCTGAGCCTTATACTGATTTAAAATGGTCATTAAGTTTTAGTTTCTTGATAAACCGATAATTTTGTATTTACTAGTGGTTGCTGCAAATGAATGTTTGAATCATGGGTGAAAGTTCGTCGACATATGCCGGAAATTCCGGTTTTTTAGTAAATGTAATAATCGCCTGCCGGCTTTATCATTATGGAACGTTCACTTTTAATACTAGGAAAGTCCTGTGTAGACTTATTTAATTTTCTTTCAAAGGTGACAGGTGAACACATGTGTCACTTTTCTGTCATACATTTTATCTGTTGTACTAGTTATCTTTTCAGTTGGTTATTAAACGCTGGTTTTCACTAAACCCTTTCACACCATTTTTGAAGATTTGCATTGAATTATGCATATAAGCTTATTTTATACTTCAAATGGTCTCGGATCTCATTTAAGCTTCTACTTCTTGTTAAATAGAACTTGTCAAGTGAAAATAAAATAGAACCAACATCTTTGACAATGAAGCCTTCAATCAAGGACTGTATTGCCAATAAACGTAAACATAAATGGGTTATTTCCCTTTACAATACAACTGAAAATACTTTATTTTGACTGTTTAAATTTATGTTTTTTTCTTTAATATTTTGTATGAGTCTAATTTTTAAATTATTATTATTAAATGGGAAGCTGTAAGAATGCTGTAGGTTTAAAAAAGACATTAAGACTATTTTTGGGATATTCAACTTGTATATCACATGGGTGGGTATTTCCCATATTTGAACCAAAAGTAGTAGTAGTTGTAATACCTAGTAGTAGTAGTAGTCACCACTGCTACAACCACCATCACAGCATTGACACTGCCACAACCACTACCACCACATCATCATCATCATCACCACGACCACTAGAGCATCATCGCTACTACAACCCATACCAACACTAGCATCAAAACAAGTACCATAGTTGGGGTCTCTTGATCACTTCTTTGGGGTGTTTTGGATAATAATAGCCCTTGGTATTGCAATTCCTGAGTCTTTTGCTATACAAATTTAAAGTGATGACATATAGAATATATTCTATATAGAATATGGCGTCCCGCAAGGTTCGGTTTTAGGTCCTATCCTTTATACCCTTTATACTTTACCATTAGGCAGTGTAATACGCTCCCATTCTGTTAATTACCACATATATGCAGACGACACGCAGCTATATAAATCTGCTTCTCCTCATGATCTCTCCTCTCTTGTCTGTCATTTAGAAAATTGTTGTCACTCCATCAATATTTGGATGCTTTCTAATAAGCTATTGTTGAATGAAGACAAAACTGAAGTTGTTTTGATAGGAACTCAGCAAAAATTAAAGTCTTTCCAATTTTCAAATCCTACTCTAACTATATCTGATTCTGATATTTCTATTTCTGAAAAGGCTAAAAATTTAGGTGTCATTCTGGATAGTTCTTTGTCTATGGATCAGCATATAAACAATAATGTGAAAATTATGTACTTTGAGCTCCGTAGAATATCACAGATGAGGTCGTTTTTACCTTTCAACACCTTGAAGATAATTGTCTCTGCATTGGTCTTGTCACGTCTTGACTACTGCAATTCACTGCTCGCTGGTCTCCCTAATAACAAAATAAACAAGCTCCAGAGAGTACAGAATTGTGCGGCTAGGTTAGTTCTGGGAAAATCTCATTACGATGATACAAAGGACATGCTTCGAATCCTCCACTGGCTGCCAGTCCGGGCTAGAATTGAATATAAAATAGCCCTTATCTGCTTTGGTGTATTTGAGTCTTCTGTCCCTATTCAACACTTACTCCAACCATACGTACCTCTGAGAAATCTTAGATCCCACGATTCAAAATTGTTAGCATCTCCTAAAACAAAACTTAAGTATTTTGGTGATAGGTCTCTTATGAAATTTTGACCCACGATTTGGAATGATCTCCCTCAATCTGTGAGATTCTCGAGCTCAATAGACATTTTCAAAAAGGCCCTGAAAACATATCTTTTCAGGATATACTCAATTGAATTTTAAATGTATTGTATGTGACATTTATATTGATGTATTGATGCCCTTTTATGCTCTTAATTGTTTTGATACTTTGGTTGAATTTTTCTTTAAAAAATTTGTTGTTGTTGTTGTTGTTTAAAGCGCTTTGAGGTTTCGACGAAAGGCGCTATATAAATATGATTATTATTATTATTATTATTATTATTATTATTATTATTATTATTATTATTATTATTATTATTATATCTTAATGCTATAAACCAGGTAATACTGTAATTACTAGAAATTGCTGCGAATGAGTGTTTAAATGACGAAGATCATTTATTTTGCTTTGGGTTTAGTGTTAGCTTTTATATAAAAATTTTGTTTTCAATCATGCAGACTGAATACGTTTTTCTTTTTTTTTCTCTTTTTTTTTTTTGCTTTAAAAACACAAACAACTTTTAGGATCATAGAATTAAATACACTTTTCACTCTGGAAAGGTTGGCACTCAACTGGTGAGTTGCATATAGCAAAGTTAAAAAAAAAAAATTAGCATCTTTTTCAGGCACACTGGCTTCACTGGTCTGTCTTTCAGGCAAATTGATCCCCGTTAACTTTCACCCATGGTTTGAATGATGGAAGATCGGAGTTTATTTTTGATTTGGGTTTGATGATAGCTTTTATATAAATTTTTGTATTTTGCGCACTTTTATTTTCCACACATGCGGACAAAATACACTTTTTTTTGCTGAAAAATACATTTTTTAGGATCATAGAATGCACTTTTCATTCTGGGAAGGTTGGCAGGTCTGTAATTGTACATAAAATACAGATTGATAGTCATTCAATATGATAGATCATGTTGTGGAATTGTGTACATGTTTCTCCTAAAGATGAATAGATATTGATTTCTTTTTCTTTTATTTTTTTATTTCAAGGTCAAAAGGCATCAGATGTCAATAAAAAATAGAAATGCTGCAAATATTTTTATTGTTGAAAGATGTTGTTTTGCATAGCAAGCGTAATATAAATGTGGGATTGCTTAAGAGCAGAAATTTTCCATAAATAGAGAAATAAGTTGATGGCAAATGAGAGAGTTTAAACAAAATTAGTTAAATTAATCTGGAAAACGGGCGCCAATTCAACACCGAGGTAAGCTGATATAAAATATCGATTGAAGCCAGTCACAGACTTATTTCAACTCTGTATTTGCTTACGAGAGAGAAAAAAACCCCATAAAATGTCTAAACATGTGCTCTACACTGTATTCTTCTCCCCCAATTGCTCTTGTGCTTTTAGTCCCAGTGTTTCTGATATTATTCAATTATGATTTTAAAAAAAATTATTTTGTTATTTATGAGCTTTTTCCTTTTTTTCAGCCAAAAAATTCGGCATTGAAGAAATCAGCCCTCAAGTTGTCAACTTAATATCTCATGCCACTCAAGAACGATTACGTGATCTTTCAGCTCGGCTTTCCACTGTGGCTGAACACAGGGTGGAAATGTACAAGGTAAAATGTTTTTTTAAAAACCTTATTCTAACTAGAA
Organism: Berghia stephanieae; assembly: GCF_034508935.2. Lineage (NCBI taxonomy): Eukaryota > Metazoa > Mollusca > Gastropoda > Nudibranchia > Aeolidiidae > Berghia > Berghia stephanieae. The sequence continues at coordinate 36,455,580 of NC_088366.1, forward strand.
CTGGCACATTCTTATTTTAGCTACATTTGAAAGAATGATCTGCTTGTAAACCACTGTGATGTATGCCTTGTCTTTAAAAGCGATTTTCTCAGTTTTTGAATTTTTGACATCCCTGCCTTCAAATGTGAATAACCTGTGCCCTATATATGATAATTACAAAATTCAAACTGTATTTTGTTCAGAAATGGTGCCTCTATCCATATATAGAGGGTGATTCTAAAAGAATATGCCGAAATAATACACCATTGTTTAAAGTCTTTTGCATTTTAGCGGACTGAATTTGTGGTTATTTGATAGAGTAGTTATCTAAATTTGATTGGGTGTCAATTTCACCGCTGTCGTTGTATAACTTCCGGTTTAGCTGAATTGTGGCATCTTGGGATCAGAGCTTATTTGAATTAAAACATCAAGGTTGCCAATTTTCCTTATGTGTACAGAATTCTGTATATTATAAACCTTCAGTATATTTTCCAGTCACCTGCTAAACTGAAAAAAAGTAAATACATATGTCTTTTTAGCACTCATAAAGGGGTCGGCCTATGTGTTTGCATAAAAATTTCAGTAAATTCTTGCCTCCTGGGTTGGCAACCCTGGGACATGCTTCGACGTTGGATTAAGAGGAGGGGTGCTCAAGACCTTACTCTCTGTGCTTGGGTCTGCCATATCCCCGGACCTTACTGTGTGTGACTTTTTCTTAAAGGGGTCTGTGAAAGACCAAGATTACATTCCACCACTTCCAACAAGTATCGATGACTTGAAATAACAGCTGCAATCAACACTGTGAATTGTGACATGCTGTGCCACATATGAGATGAATTCTCATATCGGCTTGATGTTGTTTGTGCTGCCAATGATGGCTGCATCGAGAGTTTATAAAACATGAAATAAAAACTTGAAGTATACACTACATATGTGTCCAAGCTAGTGTTTTCTTTTTTAAAATATTGCATCACCCTGCATAATAAAATAAGAACACATTTTTCCGACATCCAATGGGTTTTGTCAGGCCACCACACATAATGTGGAGAACTAAAAAAAATAAAATAAAAAGGGTGATTAATCCATGAGATTTTATACGCTTAAACCTTCATTCCTGATGCCAAGTGCCTGTAAAAATATGGCCAAAGTTAGAATTTGAATATTGGATCTAATGCATTACCCTACCTTTGTTTTGTTCATGTTTGGGAACAAGAATTTAAAACTATATAGAGGTTTCTTGTTTAACTAGACATTAAAAAAAAAAGTCATATTTTTTATATGATCAAAATAATTATAGTAGTAATAAAAATCTTTATTATTTACAGAGGCAATTTTTACTTGCTTACAGTATAAGATAACAAGTAGTCTCGCGCGCACATAAATCGACTTATGTGGAGAGAATTAGTGTATTTACTCACATATAATTCAAAGGAAGCTTAAAATACATAATTTTCACATTTTTTTCTTTGCCTCAATGCTTGTCCTTTAGCTCTCTTCCCCTCAATGATGTTTTATGATGAGTTCATGATCGTGATTATAGGACAATGGAAAGATCTTGGTGAGCAAAATAAATAAAGAAATACAAATATGTTCATTTTTTGATAGCACTGAATTTTTTTCAACATATATTTCTTTGTTCTACATACAGCTGGATAACCGATATGAGATGGAATCTGAAACAAAGATGCAGTTGAAATTTATGGAGGAGTTGGATAAGCTGGAAAAGAAAAGGCATGAGGAGAGGGAGAGGGAGAAACTGTTGCGGGCCATCAAGGTAAGATGACCTTTCCCTTTCTTTCCTCACTTCCATTTTCATTTCATGACTTAGGTAAAACTGAGATGACGAAATGAATATCCTATATCCATATTGATTTATTTTATTCATGTATTAGGTATTTTTGATAATGGTGCAATTTATTTTGAATTATAAGGTCTGAGACATATTTATTTCAAATAAGTACAGCCATACGTATTGTAAACCCCACTTAATACCTGAAAACAAACAACTAAATCGATTATCTACTTCATGACACAATTTTCAATGCATGTAAATCTTCAGACTTGTCTGAAGAGGAGCAGGACCTCAGGCAATGAGACTGGGTCAGCCAAATAACAAAAACAAACAAAATAAAAGACAACAATGTGATGTCCTGTCTGTCTTTCTTTTAAATAAACAGTGTGTATTTGATGAAAAAGGCTGTGAAATAATTCATGGTAGAAATGTGTGTAATGAAGAATTATTCATTGTGCAATTTGTCTGATCTGTTTCTTTCTGTATTTTTTCTCTCTTCTCAGAGTCGATCAAAAAATGAAGATCCTGAGCAGCTGAAGCTGAAACAAAAAGCTAAAGAGGCAAGTCATTTGCACAATACAGATTTTTATTTTAATGGATTCTTGATTTGAATGTTCGTTCTTGGGATGGAAAAAAAGTTTCCTTCTCATGATCTATTATTTTTTATTTTCATTAAAAACATTTGAAAATAGGTTGTAATCATTAAATGTTAAAATGAATTGCACTGCATCAGTTATAAAGCAATTGACAATTCAGATTCATGGGAATAAGAGTACAAATCGTGTTTTTTTGTCTTATGCAGATTGCAATTCAGATTTTCCCCCAAAATTATACAAATTTTGTTTTTGTTTGTTACCCTGGCATGTCTGCAGATCAAATTAAAATAAAAAAAGAAGCCGTATTATTTTGTTTGCATTTATTCAGGAAGAAAAAATGATTTAAAATGAGATTTTAATGTAGGTTAGTACCCACTTAATTTGCAACCTATATGATGTAAATATAATCAGAAATGTCAATGCCCATTTTACATTTGAGTGGGGAGAAAATGTGAATTAGGAACCTCCAAGTCACAACTGCCATACACAAAGCCACTCAAGCTGTTTTTAATTGATATTAAATAAATATATTTTGTTTCGCTTTTCTTCTGTTTTAGCTACAACTTGCAGAAGCTGAAGAACTAAGGCAGAAAGAAGCAAACGAAACAGCTTTGGCAGCTATTGGACCCAGGAAGAAAAGAAAACTTGATCTTGGTGATTCCACAACATCAGAAGTAAGTTTACTTTGCTATCAGGCCATGCTATCTATAACATTTGTTAAATACCAGAAAGTTATGTGGATGATCTCAATTTTTCAGTCTTTATAATTGTTTAATAATCCGTTGGTACATTATTAAATATGAAGACTGAATACAGATACTTTATCTCTCCTCAACTCCAGTCAATCTTATTTAATGTGTAAAGATGGAGAATAAAAATGGGAAACACTATTTTGTGAATAGATATTCAAAAATCTAGGTGTATTGTATTGTATTGTATTGTATTCTTTTGATAATTTGTTTAGAATGGAGGTAAAAGAAGAGAAATTTATGAGAGTCATTTGAAAATCAGACACTGTGAATATCCTGGAATTAGCTGATGCTAAGGGGAAGATGGATATTGGAAATAAAATCATAGTTGTAAAATGCAAATATCAATCTTAGTTCACTGCAATTTTTGTCAATATGCATTGAAATGGTTTTTTTTTTTTTAATTTTAAAGCTGACATCTGAAGAAAAAAAATTAAATAAAATGTTTGTGAATATTAAAACAATAATCCCATGGGTTGTTTCTGTATCTGTATATATGTTACCTCAGCCGATCTCAGTAATGAGCATTGCTGACTAAAGATAGTTGAGTAACAAACAATTAACCAAACTGTGATTTCCCACATCATGAGGATATGAAAAAAAAAAGAGACCAATTACATTTTTCTCCTCGACAGTCTTCAACTGGAAGTGTACAAACCAATACATCATCATCCAGAAATGCTGTAAGTATTTTTGGAATCATTTTTTATGAATTTCATTATTCACATTTGATCTTCTAATAATTTTTCTTACCAAAGAGGTGATACTTTTCTCTCTCTCTCTTTCATAAAGAGTCTTGAGTCTTTCTTAAACCCACCCTCTTATCAACACGTTATAGATTATTTGATAGACAATAAGACTGGGTAAGTCATTTTAAATGATCCTTGTGTCTAATGTGCTTTTTGATCTACTGCCATTAACTTAAATAGTTCACCATCATTAGACCTGTAAATTCTCAGTCAATTGTTCAAATTTAAAAAAAAAAAAAGAAAAGAAAAAAAAAAAAAAAACAAAGAGAAGAGTGAAACAATTAAACAATAAAGATAGTCAGATGGAGGATGATTCACTGCATGACTTACAACAACAATCTGGGCATGTTTCACAACACACCGCATAACACACGGCTCATTTATATTATCGATGGATAACTGGGGTTAAATGATGCTTTTTTTAAAACTTTCAATTTCTGAACACATCTCTGTTTTCACACAACTTTGTGAAAACATTTTTTTGGCGGGCTTTCCTAAACCTAACCTTTCAAATTGGCAGCCAATCATGACTGACTGGTTGAGCGACAAATTTCACTGTTTTTGTTTAAGCCCATTTTGGCTACTTTGTAACAGTCAAATTTAAAGTCATTAAAAGTAAAAAGCAATCCACGGGAAATGCGCTTTAGAGTAGGGTCTAAACATGAAACTTTAATGGTTGCTTACCTATTAGTCTTTGATTGCTTCACATTGTAAAAAGTTGACCATATTTCTTCACTAATTTGGGTAACTAATTAAAAGGAAAAATAGTGGTAAATGATCAATTCCTGTGCAAATTAGTTTTCTGCCTTTATTTTACTTTAGCATGTTGTTCACTGTTCATTGCAGTTCCGTCATTACCTTTTTCTATTAGGATTTATTGCATATGCTGTTAAGAGTTGTTGATAATTATGATTTACACCTTCATAAAATTTAACGATGTGACTTAAAATCATATTGTTTATTCCAATTTAATTATTTTATTGTTTAATGTTTGACATTTAACTCTGATACAATGTTCTTACAATGCCTGACACTGCGTGGAATCAGCGCTATTTCAGTTGGAACTCCCAAGGGACCAATAACCCTCCTGCTCGCTACCTGCATGAGGTCATTGGAGTTCAACTGGTATCAGGCAGTGCCGTGTCCAATGGGGGCAATTATGGATATTTATGGTCTTATAATATGTCTGTATAGCGGGAAAACAATAACAGACTCTTTCAATTTATTATTTTGATTTGAAAAATCAGTTGTCTTTCTAAACATCAGTGAAAATTTGACATTCTTGTGGTTAATAGTTTTCTTTGAATATCACAAATTGTTGATCTAATTTTAAGCGCTTGTAAATTATGGTGCACTTAAATAAAAAATTTGTTATTCAAAACTCAGCGGCAGTATCTCAAGAATTTTAATAAATATCAAAAGTACATATATGCATCTATGTTCCTGTTCAATATTATCATATTGGCAGTTGATTTTCTTGATTTATTCATAGTTTTGTAAGTTCTGTATATTGTTTTTACCAATTCCGTTCCTCTCAAACAGTTGTGTTGATCATAACAGTAAACTGATATGATTTATGTCTTTATGTGGTAAAATAACTCATAAAGATAATATTCTATTGACCAGTTAAGACTAAAAACCAATATTGTGTATGATGTCAATATCTCAATTTACTATCAATCTGCCTATAAAGTATGACTTCTTTACAAGAAAAAAATCAATCACCCAACAAGGTTACTGGACATGCTACAAATATTGCAGTATCAATCATCAATTACAACTAACACTAAGCACTGGTACTGTTAAATTAAATAATTTGCTCAAACAGACGGACATAGTATGTGGACAAAAGAGGATTCAAAATTACGAGGGCATATAGTTATTTCCAAGTAGTAACCTTTATCTCTTTATTGACCAACTATATTCAAAACGAACACACTGTCCACATAGGTTATATAGAATCATCTCCTTTCTTCCAAGAATACACATTTAGTCATTGTCTTATAAAGTCATCTGATATACATTGAACTCCAGTCAGTCAAATTTAGAGATAAAACAATTGAATAACAACCAGAGTCAAATCAGTACAACACCACAGGCATACCACAGCAAGATCATTTAATTTTTGGGAAATCACTGCCATATATATTTGGACGCTTCAGTCTATAAAAATTTAACACATTCACTTGTGCACAAAAGGAGAACTTGAACTTACATTATATTACTTATTCAACATGCAAGAATACCCTAAACATTGACACCTATATGACACTATAAAGTCGGCATTTCCTGAGACAACCACACAAAAGCAGTACCGTATACATCTTCAAACTATAATGCCCAACAGTCATAAAAAAATATAATTTTGACTTGAATCGTAAGGGATTTAAGTATAGAAAAAAGTTATCAAGCCATTAAAAAGTTGGCATTCAAATGTGCCCAAAATTCATAATATTTAAATCAGTTAAAAAATAATATTAGTATATTTTCGTCTAATGGTTTATATTTTATTCCTAAACTGATATTTGGACAAATTCATGGCATGGAATACTATGAGAGAGAAAATGAGGATCTCACCAAGTCATGCCAAATAAGAAATTTACAATAAAAAATTCATATCTTTTAAGGTTTTACTGCCCGGACGACAAAACTTGGCATGTGTCAAGATCATCATTTTTACTCTATAATGATGCTTGTTTCAATCATTTTCTGACGCTGGGAATTAAATTATTGATATGCAAATTACAACAAAATAATTTCATTGATAGCTCAAAAACCACTAGATTGACACCTCTCTTATGAGCAGCCTTAAGAGGATAAATTATTATCAACCATGGCATATGATGAAAGAAACCCTTGCTTTGCTTGTGGTGAGGGAACAATTTTCATATTTGTGTTAGCAACTGAGCAATACCATGAAATATTGCAACAATTAATTACCATCAGTGGCATCACAGATTCCTACTGACCGCTACCTGTTCCACCCATGGGTTGACCCCACTAATGGGGTCAGGTTGACCTAGCACTGAAATACCGCTCAGAGGGGAAAATGCCACGCAGTGCTGAGACTGAGAGCATACACTCTTTTAATGTTCTTACAATGCATGCATGAGACTGAGAGCATACACTCTTTTAATGTTCTTACAATGCCTGAGAGCATTGAGGCTGGCCAGCTTTATGGCGTGCTTAATAGTATGTTTTTTTGAAAGCCTCTAGCTTCAATTTCTTCATCAGTAGAAACAGTGTTTGGAGCATTGTTTGTGTTTGATTTTTTTATTTATAATATGAGAATGTCTTGCCTATTTGGTATTCCTTCTATATCAAACCACTGAACTGACAGTCGTACTTCGGGTGATAACACTTGCCATATTACTCTCATTGTCTATTATCACTGTCATCTTTGATACTGACTTTATTTCTTTTAAAATTCATGTCTATTGGTTTGAAAATTTTAGTCAATTTGTACAAAGCTCATTTACAGGTCTCCATCGTATGCTGTACATAGTTCAATGCAAGTGAACAGAGATAGTTTTTATATTATTTGATGCAAAAATTCTGGTCTTTGACCACCCTTTGTAAGTAGAGGCCATTCTTTCCATGTCTTCTACCCCTACATATATTTTCTTTCTCCATATTGCTTTCTGTCATTCTCCTAAAATGAAATTAATTGGTTGGGGGTCCATAGTGTAATGGGAAACAATGGACAAATACATTTTTTGGAGATGTTTTTTTTTTTCCATGCAAATCTGGCATGTGCTGTGTACTGTTTAATTAAAAATTTATTTTTAAAAAAATTATTTTTGGTTTTTGATGTTTTCTACGCATTCATTTGTGTCTCGATGAGATTAAGGTTATTAAGCTACACAAAAAATTAAGTGAATAGAAAAGTGCCAGAGGATTCAAACCCACAAGCCTACTGTCACAGCAACTCCGCTTGGCCACGAGAGGGTCGCTCTACAATCAACGCCATCCACAACTATAAGAAAAAGTGGTTTCAAACATAGTATCTATCTTGAGTTCCTCTCGGGGCTTCTTGAGGTCATGGGGTCAGCACACAAACACCTTGAAAGTTTATTGGTGAGCTAGCAGTAAAGCTTATGAGCTTTATTCTCAACACATTGACAGTGATAGATTGCTCTTGAAAACTACTTTTGTTCTCTATTTGATCTAGTTCCCTTTACTTCCTTTTTTTCATGTAGGACCATTCCATGTCAAGTGGAGCAAATTTTCGAAAATTGGGAACCACAACCCTTTTGATTTTCCTCAATTGAAGATACTTTTGAGACATGAAGAAATCCACATTTTCAGTTCAATATAGATATTTGAATTTTTACAATTTTTTGAAATGTTATCATGTGTCAAAATCAAATTTGTCCTCGGGTCCATTTTCGAGGGGCTATAACCTTTTTATTAATCAAGCTAAATCTCTCAAATTTGGTAATCCGGTACAACTTTTAGCACAGATTACAATTATTTGAAAGAAAATTAAAATTTTCTTCAACTTTTGGATTTATCTGCCCTTGAAAATGGCTCCACGTGCAGTTTGACCAAAAAAGAAAAATTTTTTTCAATATTTTTCTTCACAACTTTAATGGTTCATTTTTGGTCATTGATGATATGTATCTGAATAAGTAACATTTGGCCCAACATAATAAAGCAAAAATGTGGTTATGGTACTATCATTTTTTAAACAATAAGTCATAGGGTAATGCGACGCTCACTAAAATCGCAAATATTCGCCAATTTCGAGGCCCAAAACGGTCAAAGATGTCTGCATGGATTTTTTCTTCTTCAAAATTTAATATATTGTGTAGAAACAGCATTTCTATATGCTCATGGACGCTTTCCTTGTATTTTGAGGTGCTTCATAGTAAAAATCACCTGCAAAGAAGCTAAGTGTTTCAATTCTTAAGTTCCAAAGGGGCATAACCAAATTAATTATTTTGAACCCCAATATCGACTACACAGCTAACAAACAAAGCTTAAAATATTGACTTTGCATGCTTTCATGTATATAATGTTCTTTTAAACTCATGGATGCTTTCTTCTACAAATCTACATTCCTTTAAAAGAATCTCATTATTTTACTTTTCACTGGCACTGAAATGGTCTCAAAATGTTGCAAATGTTGTTTAACTCTTATAATCAAAACAAACAAAAAAATATGAAGATCTGTCTTAATAGTATTTTTGTGACCCTATTTTCCATTATTATTTTTTTCAGATCATGCGGCCAAGAATCAAAAGAGTGAATATGAAAGACCTTCAGTTTGTTTTGGAAAATGAGAGGTCAACAAGGAAATCAAACATTTTATACAAGTCATTCTTGAAATGATAGTGAATTCCTGTTAGTTTGAAGGGCATTAATAAAACATCCAAAGTGTGATGTGTTAAAGAGATAGACACAGAATAACTGTGATAGTATATGGAATCCATGATAGGATTAAGGCAGCTCATTTATGATATTGATAAAGACCCAACTCATTGGCATACTTTCTCCAATGTTTTAAAAATTTCTTGGAACGGAATCTGTCATGTTCACGGACAATACTCAAAAGTTCAGGAGTTTCCACAAAAAGATCAGATGAAACCGGAGTGCATGGATACCCCATATGAATATCAGACCTAAAGAGAGCTTTTGTAAAGCTTAAATGGGTATGAAAAAAAAGCAAGGAATAAAGAAGTGCCTGGTTAAATTATTTCAACAAAACATAGACGCTTCCCAATGCTGAAGGCATTTTGTTAATGGAACATATTGTTTTAACCCAATACATCTCCACATTGTTTCAATTTGGATCGAATGTGTGTGTGTGTGTGTATATTTAAAAGGAACAACAAAAAAAACAAACCCCAAGACAACCAAGAGATTGTATCAGAGTGAAAGACCATGTTTATTCCCTGCTTGTGTTGTGAAGTGCATGTGATCTGAATCTTCTGTAGCCCAATTGGAAGAGAGGCTCTGCAACTATTCCAACAATTTCTTGACTTACTATTTTGATCATTTGTAATCTTTCATTAATAACGTTGTAACAAAAAGTCATTTTTTAAATGTTTGATTCCAAAAGACAAAGGCATTTAGATATTTTTAAGGATCTAGGGAATTGCTCATATTTTCATCAATTATCCTGATTTGAATATTGACAGATGAGTCAGTGGGGCAATACAAGAATAAATCAATGTTAAATTATTGGAAAAACGATGGATGGATTTCATTTTCATCCGCTTCTCTGGGTTGAATAAGGATAATTAAATCAAAAGCCGAAAGTCTGGCTCAAAAAGAATAGCTGAAATAGCTGCTCAAAATATCTAAAAAGTGTGGACAAGGTATTAATTTTGATCGCATTTTTTCCACCATGAGAAGCTATTACTGTTTTTCTTGCCATCCTTTCAGATATTTTGTCATTTGTTTTTAGTTAACTGGGAGGATCTTTGCAGTTAGATATGTTTTAAAATAAATCTTTTAATATGTTGATGTCCACGTTAGAAACCGTCCTTTTTGCACAGCCTAAAATCATCCTTAAAGTGAGAACTGGCTAACTAACACAGACCTGCCGTTCATACCGATTAATCGGTATCATACCGATTTGCAAGACCTTTTTTTCGTATTTACCGATTTCCCGATTTACTTGCCGATCGTACCGATTTCCCGATCTGCATGCCGATCGTACCGATTTCACCAAGTGACCAAGGGCCCGCAGCCCTCCACCCCTCTCTTTTACGTTTACTTTGTGCTTTACGTTGCACGTTAAAATTTTCAAGTCTCGTGAACTTTGACCCGTCCCGCGATACCTCGATAGATACATGACGTAGCGAGCCTCTTTGTGATGCCCTCACACAGATAGAAAACACACACGGCGCGTTATTTAGTTTTCATTTCCTTTGTGAAGCGACAGCGAGCTGTACTGGTAAACCACCGCGGTCCCTGGCTTCTGACTCGTTACCAAGTGCCACCATCTTTAAATAAGTTAGTAGTCTGATTGCCAGATTGGCGTTGTGCGTGCCAATTTTGGGTGTTGGGGAAAAATAAGGGGGGGGGGGGGGGGATAATTGGATAATTTTACGTCTCATACTGATTTTTTTCCCCAGATACTGATTTTTTTACAATGTCATACTGATTTCCTTTTTCGTGAAGTGGCAGGTCTGCTAACAACAAGAGAAGTTTGATGCTTCTCAAGATTGGCAACTTTGTAAAAAACAAGAAAAAAATATCTTATGGTGCTGTTTTCTTAGGTTTTTTTTTTAAAAACACTTGTCAAGGATTCAGTCAGGAAATATGATGAAAACCAAAAAGTAATCATTACTTTTCAAAATAATGTAACATCTTTGTCTTTTGTCAAATGTCACAAAATTGATCTTTTGTCTCAACATCTAATACACCGTATGAATTCCATTTATTCATTATGGAAATGTGAGCTTAAGGCAGATTGTATATAATCTACAAGGCTTTGGTTCTACAGATCTGTAATCAGCTCTACAATTGTGTTCAAATTTTAAAAAACCAAAAATGTCAACAAAACAATGACAATGCTATTTGAAGATGGATGGGGATCTTCCTTGATTTGGGAGTTCGGAGGGGAAGGTGGAGGGGGTTGTGGAGGTATATAAAAAAAGAATAATAATCATTTTCTGGCATACTATGACTTTGTCCTTCTTATGCTTGTAAGAATATAATTATATAATTATGTTATAATCCTGTTCTTCTGTTCTGGGCTATCACACCAACTTCCTTCCTAAAGATATTCTAAAGACACGTCACACACTGATGGGCAGGGGAGTTTAAAATCTATTCACTCTTGATATTTCTTAATTAACCCCCCCCCCCCCCCCCCCCCCTTTCCCCAAATATCTGTTGCCCTTCCACGTCTTTGGACTGGGATTAGATTATTTGGTTTTGTCCCACCCTGCCTTGAATATTTTTGCTGAGAGGAAAACGGTTGAATGGATTCTTTATATGTAAAAGTGTTTTTGTTAGTTCTGTATTGCATGTTACAAACATTAATTTTTGATCTAGATTTGCTCCCGGTATTTTGTATACCCATTTTCAGTAGGCAGCTTCACTGATGATCTTTGAAACTTATCAGGTCGTTAGAGAAAGAGGATTATATAGATGTATATCGTCCTCTGAACTCGACGACTTGGAATTTAAAAAAAAAAAAAATGCGTTTTTATGTGAGATTATATTTTTCTTATCTTTTTGTGAACCATTTTACTGAGTGACAAGGAAACCATCAGGTTGTTTCTCTTATGGGTTATGTCCTATGCTGTCGTGTGTGGATTTGGTGTTAAGCTGGGATCTACTTTAAGCCCAGATACAGAGGTACCTACATTTATTCTATCATCTAATTTTGTCATTTCTGCGAAATGGCAGAGTGGTTAGGCATTGCATTGTGACTTGAAAGGTCCTGGCTTCGAGCCTAATTTCAGGCACTTTCATTTTTTTCCCTTGGGTAAGATTATTAATCCCCAATTTTCTCACATGGGTGATTCTTGTTGACATCAGACATCTTGATTATCTATATCCCTTCATGGAATGCCTAGGCCAGGGTAACTTCTTCTTCTTCTTCTTTTCTTCTTTTTTTTTTTTCCTTTTCTCCTATTTATTCGGTTGCCTTGAATTTCCAAGCAACATATACCTATAAGAATACAAATTTTTAGTTAAGTTATATGTATTCTGTTTGCTTAGACCGCCAACGCAGTTGGCTACAGGATTCAGGCACAATCACAGTAGAGTTTCCCTGATTCCATATTTTCCAAAGGTTGGCAGGTCTGCTTCTGTCTCCTGTCTTAAATATTGGGGTTATGAGAGCTTCTTTCCATCGTCATACCACTAGACCACACAACTGCACAATAAATACCAAGCACTACGACTAACTACTAAACTGTGAACTATTTGAAAAGAGGGAAATTTATCAATCTCCACTTGTTTAATCAAATTCTCTTGGAGTTCTATAAAACCTTATTGTGATTCTGATCTGGGCTTGTCGACATTTGTATGATTTGTATTACTCTCTTGCCCTGTCCACCCAGTAGTGATAGAATAGCAGCCTCATACTAATTCTATAACTGGGCAAAAGCTTCGTACACAAGGAAAGCATCCTTTTTAAAGGTTAAAAGCAGTTGTTACTGTATGTATTATACTGAAGAAATTTGGATGAACTCGAGCTCCATCAGGGAATGTTGACTTGCCAGAAGCTATGGACTGTAAATGAAACAGCTAAATTGTACAATAGTTGAGGTTTTTTTATTTTGTTGGTTTTGTTTTTTTTGGGTGAAGCTATCATATTCATTTTAGAAATGTCAGGAACAAGTAGAATGGCTTCTCACTCTTTCAATGGAACCGGAAGTCTTCAATATAATACTTTCTTATATATTGTGTTACCTAATCTTTCCATGGTGGAGAATCTGCCTTTTTTATTTTTATTTATTTATTTATTTATTTATTTTTTGCTGATTTTGTTGAGTGATTATCCATCCGCTCTCTCTCCTCCCCCCCCCCCCCCCCCCCCCCCCCCAACTCCTCTCCTTGCATAGGGTGTTTGTTAATTACTGGATAGGTGCTTTGGTTTTGGATACACATAGACTATAGATGCCTTAAAAGAAAGCTTGGACACTAAAGTGTTATATTGAAAAGCAGATAATATGTGGAGTGGGATCTTACGACCTACCATGATGGGTCACTTGCGCTATCTTCTATCCTTGTTTATATAATTTTCTTTTCCAGATTGTTTTCTATCTTTGTCTTGGATAGAGATTACTTGGTTTTGTCTTGGCCCTAGCTGGAGTCTTTGACTGAGGGGGAATCAAATGTATAATATTAGTTTTCGGAAATGATTTTTTTTCCTTTGTAAAGCATCTCTCGGTTGTTATACTATACTGTATTATTTTTTTATATTTTTTTTTTTTTTCCCATTTTGACTTAAATATTTGTAAGCATTTGAGTGTATTCCTCTCAGCAGGAACCTGGGCTTGTGCCTGGATAAGACGTGGGTGATCTCAAACTGAGGACATTGATTTCTTTTGGAATCTACATCTGTTCCATATTTTAGCCAGTCCTCTTTGTCTTACATTTTATTGGTGTGGAAATGACCTAAAGCAGACCTGCCTACTACTACGAAAAATTCATTGAATTATTAAATTTAAATATTGGCTCAAATTTCAGAAATTCATGATCTAATCTGATTGAAAATGAAAGTTTATAGTACACACACATAATTTATGAATTTTAAAGTGTTATTTAATCCATGCAAGGGTAAATTGTTTATCTATAAAGTTAAGTATAGCGACTACTATTTTTGTCTCTTATGAACAACTGAGTGTTAAAATGTTCAAGTAAGCAGGCCTGTTAAAATGTGGCAATCGCCCTAAATGGAACAACAGCACAAAATATTACATCCCAAAGTATTTGTAATAAAACAATTTATTTTACTAGTTGGGTTCGTTTGATCTCCCATAGTGCGCAGGATGTCACTTGCTGTGTCTTCTATCCTCCTATACGTTTTCTGAGTTGCTTTCTGTCTTTGTTTTGAAATGGGATTACTTGGTTTTGTCATGGCCCTTGCTGGAGTCCTTGTCTGAGAGGGAAACAGTCAAATGTATAAGTGTTAGTTTTGGGAGGTAATTTTTGTTGTTGTTAATCATATTTTGTTTTGGTCACATTTGAATGTGTTCCTCTTTGTGGGATCCTGTACATGGTGTCTGGATGAGAGTTTTAGGTGATCTCAAACTAAGTACATGGATGGTATGCTCTTTGAATCTACAGCTGTTTCCTATTTGAACCAATTCCCCTTTGTCTTACTTTTTCTTGGTCGCTTGAATTGTATTTCTAGAATTTTTTGACTCTCCCATTTTCTTCCTTTTTACTGGCGCTGAAATGACCTAAATGTGTCACAAGTGCAGGAAAACCCTTACAAACAATACAAACCAAAACAATTTATTATGTTTGATGAATGTATGGAATTTGTGAATGATACCTTCTCTTTTTATATATTAAGAGGAATCTCGGTGGTCAGTTGATTAAAACAAACAAAAGTGAATCTTTTGCAGTCTGTTTAAGGGGGAATCTTCATAACTTATTACACTGCACCTCGGATACACCAACCTTAAATTCAAGGAAAACTTCAGAAATCTCCTTTTTCTTCTATTTGACACTGATTCCCACAGTGCAATGTGACTTAAAAATTATGACCTGAATATGAAAAATATGAAATAAAAAATCCCCCCCCCCCCCCCAAAAAAAAAAAAAAAAAAAAAAACAAAAAACAAAACAAAACAAAAAAAAAAACAACAAAAAATCAAAACAAAAACCAAACAAACAAAAAAAAACAAAATAAAACCACCATAAAAACCCCCAAACACAAAAAAAAAAAAACCCCCAAAAAACCCCAACAAAACAACAGAATCAAATAACCAATAAAAATGAAGAGCCATTGACCAACGCCGTGGTGGTTATGGGGCAAATTGACAGGTGAAGAGGAGTTATCCATTAATTTTGACCAACTTTAAGTACTTACAAGATTAAATCCCTTGTATATTATATTAATGTCAAAAGTGACACCTCTATAATCGTCGACTTCATTGTACTCAAGCCACACTGCGCTAGATTGGAAGATTCAATGCTGGATAATTCTGTGGAAGGAACAACATTACCGTTTGGGAAATAAAAACCTCAATCTCCTGGTGTAATTGCTTTTGCTTTTCCCTTTAGTTTCATTGTATTTAATGAATATCCTGTGTAATTATTTCCATTTTTTTGCAGCCCTTTTTTTAACATTTTCTTCTGCCAAACATTTCTAAATAGATCCTTGATCATAAGTACATTGATATAAATTAATGTATTATGAATGTTCATTATTAAATTTCACAACGATGGTTGGGATCCTTTTACATCTAATTACAGACAAGGGTGGTCACTCTTGCTGTTTTGAATCCCCCTATGTCAGTTTTACCTTTCCATGTTGCTTTCTGTCCTTGTCCTGCTATAAGTTTACTGAGATTACCCTAGACCTCGCTGGGATCCAAGTGTACATTTACTTTTTTTGGGAAGATAGATGATATTTTATCTTTGTAAATCATCTTTCTGTAATTATATTTGATTTTTTAAATATATATATTTTTTTATTTTAAAAAGAAAGGTTTTGATATATTTTGCAAGTATTGGAGTCTGGGGTGGGAATGATAGTGGATGATCGTGTCGAAAACGTCTCCAGTTATTCCCTTTAGCAGCATCTGTAACTTATTGTGTTCTAATGTTAGATACACATGAAGGTTGCTAGTTTGTTGTGCCTTCATTCCTCCTTTGCATTATGCCCTCCGTGTACCCTTCCTTCCCCTATTAAGTATGTGACCCAAGATAGTTGCAGGCATTGAGATATTAAAATCTGTGTCTAGTTGTAAAATATTACTTTTTAAAATTTTGAAATGACCTTCAAGTGATTTCGGTTCCCATTTATACTCTAGACCCTAATTAATTAAAAACATAGTCCCATTTAAAAAACTAGTAAGTAAATGGTGGAGATATATAAAATTTAAAATGTAGAAAATTGAAACTTGAAACTAAATTGAAAATAGAAACAAACTGACACACTCGAAGTGACGCTAACATTCACGGCAAGCATCCATAGAGACTGCTCAGCCATATTTATTATTTATTTATGTAATCAGATTTTGACACATTGCCACCATAGTTAGATACTGAATCTGATAAAATCGGTATATGAGATTGTTTCAAAAGGTCGTTTTCGTAGTGTCTTGACATGAAAAAAATATGTGGAAGAATTTAGCATTAAACACTATCTATTTGTTGAACTCGTGAAAAATGATCCAAAAAACTCAGCCTAAAGGATATCAGGAATAGTGCTTCAAAGAGTGGAATAATTGTGGACAAAGCTAGAAGCAACCTTATCCACACATTTTCTTTACTTTGAAAAGCTGTTTTTGTTGTTGGTTTCCTCCCCCCTCCCCCTGTTATTTGTCAGTATTAATCCAGATAAACTGATGAAAGTTAGATAATTTCTATAACTCTTTGAATAGTACTTAATATTGATGTCAATATTGATGCTTTTTCATGTTATTCGTTGCGAAAATGACCTTTATAGTATTTTTTGCGGGAGAGGGGGGGGGGGGGGGGAAGGATTTTTGACGATGATTTCCCCCCCCCCCCCCCTCTTTTTGGATTTTTTTTTTGGTTAAAAATGTTTTAAAAAAGCAATTTTACCTTCCAAACCTGCCATACAATCACAAATCACTTTATTTTTCCCATTTTGGTCAGAAAGTTTTTTCTTCTTTGATATATTGGTTGATAAAAATGGGCAAAAGGATTTATACTCAATACTTTAAGTACGAAATACTTTCTGGCCAAGATGAAAAAAAAATACGAAAAAACAGTTTGTATTTGGTCAGTTTAGAGCAGAGTGATTTGTTTTGAACAACATTGGATTATTGAAAGCTAGCAATTTACAGTGATACCGATTGTTTTCTTGTTAAGAGTTCTGGATATTAGGCAAAGAAAATTTATATTTCTTGCATCAGTACATGACACGCTGATTTGTAAACGGTGTAAAATATTCGGTCACATTTTTTTCAGATATTTTTCGGTTCCATCGATTACTCATTGATGGTAGCGTTTCTTGCTGAGTGGGGTCTTTTGTCATCCCGTAGTGGGCAGGGAGGTCACTTGCTGTATATGTTTTCCAGCTTGTTTTTGTCTTTGTCTTGGAATGAGATAACATGGCTTTGTCCTGGCCCTGGCCATCGTTCTTGACTTGAGGGGGAATCAGTCACATGTATGATATTAGTTTGGAATCTACTTTTGCTATTTGAACCAGTCTCATTTGTCTTACTTAAGGGCTATTTGAGATGTTTTGTTCAGGGAAAGCGCTCAACAAATGTCAATTATTATTATTATTATTATTATTATTATTATTATTATTATTATTATTATTATTATTATTATTATTATTATTACTCTTCTTCTTGAGTGCTTGTAAATCTGTTTAAAAAAAATATTACTATCTCAATTTCTTCCTTTTAACTGGCGCTGGTATGATCCAAATGTTTCGCAATTACCGTAAAACCAAAAATAAAAAAAACAAAACAACTCCCCCCCCCCACAACCCCAATAAAAAAAACAACAAAAAAATAAAAAAAAACAACAAACAAACAAACAAACAAAACCAACAAAATAGTAGCCTTTCTTGTCTTATGAAGATAATGTTTCATGTTTGAATAGTTAGAACAGGAACAGACTGAGGTTGTAATCCTCTGGTCTAATAAAAACCAAACACCCCCCCCCCCCCCCCCCCCCCCTCCCCTCTAATTAAAAAAAAACACATACAACAAAAAGAAAACAAAACCAAGCAACAAATTGACTAGGGCAGGTAGCTTTAGACTAGAATAGAATAGATATTCATAACAAATGAAACATAACGTATATATAATAATGTTGTACTCAGATGAATTATAATAATATAGTGAACTTCGATAACATTCCATTTCCATACACTTCTCAGCAAAATTCTCTTGTATTGAAAAACGACACACTGAAGGATAAGAAATTTTTTTTTTTTTCTTTTCCCCTCTCGATATTTTAAACATTTTAAATAGCTTATTTCCGGCACTTATTTATAATAGGAGGTTTGAGTTCGAGTCATTAAAACAAGCAAACACTTTTAGAAAATAAATGAATTGTAAAAACAAACAAACATAATAAAATATAAAGCCCCACTGAACCTCAAGAAATAATAAAAGCACACACACACACACTGGGTGGGGTTCCTACCTCCCATAGTGGACAGGGAGGTACATACTGTGTCTTCTATCCCCCTATATCTGTTTTCCAACTTGCATTCTGTCTTTGTCTTGGAATGAGAAAACTTGGTTTTGTCCTGGCCTTGGCCGGAGTCCTAGCTGGGAGGGAAACAGTCAAATGCATAGTTATTGTTTTGGGAGATATTTTTTTCCTTGTAAATCATCTCCCTGTTATGTATTATTGTTTTTATTTTGAATGTATAATGTAAGCATTTGAGTGTGTTCCTCTTTGTGTGATTTTGTGCTTGTGTCTGGATGAGACTTTTAGGTGATTTCAAACTAAGTACATTGGTGGTATGCTCTTGGAATCTACATCTGATCCCTATTTGTTCTCAGTTCCCCTTTGTCTTACTTTTTCTTGGGTGCTTTAATTGTAATTCTAGAACTTTTTACTACCCCATTTTCTTCCTTTTTACTGGCGCTGATATAACCTAAATGTGTTGCAAGCGCCGTAAAACCCTTAAAAACAAAAACAAAATACACACACACACATACACACAAATGGGAAGAAAAGAAAGAATGAAAAAAACAAACCTTGTATGACAAGCCTTTCAAACATTATAACACCTTTTGAATGTTGATAGCACGATACTGTTATTTCAGCCGTGTTGTCCCTTTCAATTGCTTTCTATCATTGCTAGGCAATGAGACGGCCTGTTTTTGCTCAGCCCCTTTTCCGTTAGGGTGGCATTCTCGAATGTGAGCGTATGCGAGGTGAAATTGCTCCCCACGCTTAACCCTGTAGTGTTTCCCTATCAATGGAGGGATCCTGGGCTTGCGCCTATGTGAGGTTTTGGGTGACCCGAAGTTGGGCACAGGGGTTGTAATCTACTTTTGTGAAGTAATCCACATGGTCTTACTTTTTATTGGGTGTCTGTGATCCAATAATTTAGCAGGTACCAAGCATTTACACCTATCAATATCATGAGTTATCATCCATCTTCCTTTTCATAGATGCTGAAATGGCAGTCCCGTACGCGCTGCTAACTTCGAAAACCACTGGAATTATTCAAACTAAGACGTAAGATTATTTTGAAAATCCTAAACTGACGATTCTGTTGCATTTGTAACTCGCGTTTTTTTTTTCCTTCTTTTTTTTTCTGCTTTATATATTATAAGGCACTGTTTTCATGTCAAAGATTGTAGAAGTTGCATGTAAAAAGACAAGAAGCAAATGAAGACATGTTGATTGCCTAAAGTAGAACAAGAACCGTTGATTGTTGACATGCTATGTTTTGATACATCACATGGATTGGATGCCATTTTTTTTTGGTGTGTGAATAGAAAAACAACATATTTATATAAGCGTGTGCCATGGGTGGGTATGGATTTTTATACAGACGTGAGTTGAGTGTTTCCACTTTGTTTATGCGTACGCATGCGTGTTTGAATGTATGGGCATGCATGTGTTTGTCTGCATATGTGTATATATAGTATGCATGTTTGTGCGCTCGTGCGCGGTTTGAGTGTGTGTGTGTGTGTTTGTGCATGTGTGTGCTATATGTATGCATGCATGTGTGTGTGTGTGTGTGTGTGTATGTGAATAATAGAAGGTATGATGAATGTTGATGAAAGTATGACGGACCGGTCCTCTCACGTATGCAACTTGTTTCCTGACTACAAGACACTTCAATTTAAATGGACCATGTTGATGTTATCGCAAATGATGAAATGTTATGGGGAAACTGCTTGGGTTTAAATAAACTACTGTACATTGTATTTTATGGAGCTGAAAATGAATTGTTTAAAAATGAATTATTTATGACATAGAATGTAAATATACATTATTTTGATCTAAAAATAAACACCATCCAAAATAATGCTAAAATGAATTTTGGCTTTTTGTTTGTTTTATTTAAATGGTGTTATTAACGTGAATTATGTGGGCTCTCCTGACCGCTCATGGTGGAAAGAGAGGTTACTTGCTGTGTCCTTTTTCCCCATATCTGTTTTTTCTTTCCCTGTTGCTCTGTCTTTATTTTGGACTGAGATTGCTGAAATGATCTAATATAGTGGCGCAAACGCTGTAAGACCCATAGAACAAACAAATACAAAGCAGGAATATTGATTTCAATTAACAATGTGGCAAGCAGCGCCGTTACCCAAGATTCAATCGGCATCTTAGGGTTGTTGTCAGGCGATTCTTTTAAGGCCTTATCTATTTCCATAAGTCGATACCTTAGCCCTAACACGCAGTTTTTTGTCCCTGTCTTTTAAATTGCTAGATTTTGCCACGATTCTGACTGGGGTCCTTTGTTACATATTTCATGGGCGCTGCCGGTAGGTGGTCTATTTTAAAAAATCTATCCCCAAACACGCAGTTTCCAGTTGCTGTCATTAAACTTGGTTTCGCCCAGGGTCTGAACGGAATCCTAAGTTGTGAGGGAGGTAGATGTGATTATTTTAAGGAAAAAACATGTTAATCAGCTCTGTTATTATTTGAAAACAACCTGTTTCTGACTGACATGTGTCTTCTATCCCCTATATCTCTGGGTGGGGTTCCTGACCTCCCATAGTGGGCAGAGAGGTACTTGGTGTGTCTTCTATCCCCCTCTATCTGTTTTCCAATTGCTTTCTGTTTTTGTCTTGGAATGAGATCACTTAGTTTTGTCCTGATCCTGGTCGGGAGTCCTTGGCTGGGAGGGAAACAGTTGAATGAATAGTTAATAGTTTTGGGAGATGATTTTTTCCCCTTGTAAATCATCTCTCTGTTATGTACTGTTATTATTTTATTATTATTATTATTATTATTATTATTATTATTATTATTATTATTATTATTATTATTATTATTATATTATTATTATTATTATTATTATTATTATTGTTTTTTTAATTTATTATTTTTAGCATATGATTTGTAAACATTTGAGTGTATTCCTCTTAGTGGGATCTTGTGCTGGTGTAGGGGTGAGAGTACACTGATAGTGTGCTCTTGGAATCTATATATCTTCCTTATTTGAACCATTCCTCTTTGTCTTACTTTTTCCTCAAGTTCTTTTATTTGTACCCGTAGAATGTTTTTACTATCCAATTTCCTTCCTTTCTACTGGCGCTGATATGACCTAAATGTGTTGCAAGTGCCGTAAAACCCTTAAAAATAACAAAAAACAATGAATTGTATACATTTGAGTGTTCCTCTTCTGGGGATCTGTGCTTGTCTGGATGAGATTGGGATGATCTCAAGGTACACTGATGGTATGCTCTTGAAATTTTCATTTGTACCCTATTTGAACCATTCCTCATCTTACTTTTTCTTGTGTGCTTTCAACTGTAAATATATTATATCTTTTTTGACTTTCCCATTTTCTTCCTTTATACTGGCGCTGAAATGACCTAAATGTGTTGCAAGCGCCGCAAAACCCTTAAAAACTAAAAAAAACGAACATTACTCCCCTCCCCCCTCCTGGGCCGCATTTGCTCTACAGATGGGCTAATATTTTTTTCATGAGAGTGAGAGAGGATATTTTTTTTCATATCTGAATAATTATATTATATCTAACAAAAAAAAAAGCGCTGATGATGCTTTCTGATATTTGTGAAATGACATTGACATGCATCATGCATCAACACTTTCCAAAGACTATGTGGATTTCTTGGATGCCTTCAGTGTGTGTGTGTGTGTGTGTGTGTGTGTGTGTGTGTTTCTGTATTATAATAATGATGATAATAATAATAATGATCATAATAATATAATAATAATAATAATAATAATAATAATAATAATAATAATAATAATAAATATAATAATAATAATAATAAATAATAATAATAATAATAATAATAATAATAATAATAATAATAATAATAATGATAATAATGGTTAACATTGCTCGAACAAATATAATAAGCATAACAAGAAATGAAGTGAGTAGGAAAGTGCCAGAAGACAACATAATAATAAGCATATAAATCTGTGAATCTTATAATAATACAAGCATAACTGTCCTTTCAGTGAACGGTGTCGTTCAATAAACGTGATAAGTCGATCAACTCAAAATCTACGATTCACTCCAGAAATGTGACAAATTATGGAGCAGGCACTGATGCAATATAAAGATCCGGAAAAGTGTTTATGAAACAGTGTCAGGCAAAGCAAAACAGAAAAATATAAGAAAGAAAAAACATCCCCAGAAAATCAGTCTGTTTCGACTGAGGATCGAACCCTCAGACCCCGGGAGGAAAGAAGTTCACATCACTCAGCTATTTGTTATTACATTTTAGACAGCCTGTTGGGTGATTATTTCTCACTAAATTATACCATCAGACCATCAAATAAACGGTTACGGTTGGACACAGTTTTGTGTATTGGTATTTTTATTTCGCCGGCGGATGTTGTGAGTATTTTACCTAAACGCACAGCATCAATATAACCCGCCATTTATAAGTCATAGCTATTCAATTTTTGTCTCTAATAGTAATGGAACTAGAAATGATCGATACAAACAACACTACAGTAAGTGGCCAACACCACACCCCGCTTCCGGTCACTTGGGTAATGGGAAATAGTTGTGAAAGTGTTTGTACTAAAAAGCCATACTCCATATCGAGTCCTAATGTGTGTAATTGTGTAAATATATATAACTATGTCAACAACGAGGAAAGCAATGAGTCAGCAACTCTTGACTTCGCAGTTAATTCATTTTGTAAAGAATACTAAGTAATAATTATTTGTTATGTTGTTTTCAAAAACAGAAGGAAAAAAAAAGCCCATGAGCTTGTGACAAGTCTCGTTGTGACTCCTTATGTCAAGACGTTTTTTTGTTGTTGCTTAAATCGTAGAAAGATGTTGCTCTTTTAGAGCCTCCTCTTCATCATCATCATCACCATCATCACCACCACCACAACCAATCAATTTTAACTCTCACTAATTAGTAACTCAAATACACCAACCCAAATGTTACGCTGATAATGCTAATTATAATGCTGATGATAATACATGTTACAATAATACTTGATAAATTGATTTTAAAAGAATCCATTTTATTTCAAAGACAATGCCATTTTCATAATTTATTCTTATACTACGTAATTATGACAAGTTATCTACTATACCGAAATTCATTGACAGATCAAGATGAGCATTACTTATCAATTATTAAATCCAAGAAGCCGTTCATTCTTAAGGGAACTCAGACTTAGTACAACTGTTTGACTAGCGATCTATCGTTAGTTGAAGTGGGTAATGTCCAAAATGAAAAAAAAGCTGTTTTGTCAATGTTCTTTAATAAGTTTATTTTATGGAGTGACTTTGCCATACCAGCTTCAATATGCGTTTTTAATCCAGAAATGAGTCTATTAGAGGTCGATAAACAGGGAGGGGAACAATGGAGATAGATAGATAGATAGATAGATAGATAGATAGATAAAGAGAGAGAGAGAGAGAGAGAGAGAGAGAGAGAGAGAGAGAGAGAGAGAGAGAGAGAGAGAGAGAGATCAAGTATATCATGTAAATAGTGGAATGAAAGAGGACAGAGGGGAGGGTGGGGGGGGGGGGGGGGCGTTGAATTTTCAGATGCAGAGGGAATGGGAATATTATGTATTACGCCTAATTGGTCCCCCGTGAGCCAGCAGTTTGTTTATATTTACTAAACATATCCGCGGCAAGTCTTTTGACAATTGGATTCAATAGTCTGATGTCACGTCGCCCAGCAACGACGGCCATCGTGGTTCTAAACAAAGAAAATCGGTACTTTTTATTCTTCATGCTGGCTATTGTGTAACCTAATGACAAATTGCCATATTTATTGACAATAAAGATCTATTATTATTATTATGATTATTATTATTATTATTATTATTATTATTATTATTATTATTATTATTATTATTATTATTATTATTATTATTATTATTATTATTATTATTATTATTATTATTATTATTATTATTATTATTATTATTATTATTATTATTATTATTATTATTATTATTATTATTATTATTACTATAATTATTATTATTATTATTATTATTATTATTATTATTATTATTATTATTATTATTATTATTATTATTATTATTATTATTATTATTAGAACTTTTCATATGTCTTGTGATCAGAATGTGCAAAAGTCAAAACATGATCAGAATTATAATGTTTTTTTCCCCCTCTGGATACGCTTTTATGTTCATCGGAGAAATATTTCATAAGGGCGTCCGTCATTGTTCCGATAGTTTAGAGCCAGTTACTAAGTTACCACGCGTCATTAAGAGGGAAGTGACGTTACGACTGTTGAAGCGTATTGGATGTTGATTCGTGATAAGACTATGTACAGTCAACTTCCCTTATGTCATCTGGATGTTACTTATCGTATTATTAATTAATATTATTCTCATTTTTGGACGAAAAGCGGAGTTTACCGGAAATGTTCTATGTTGAATACTTTGCTCTTTTTCCGTTTCCGTTTACTTTATATATAAATATTTAAAAATTCAGCCAATGTATTGATTAAAATGAGATGGTCACGATTGGGCAGATAGGTCAATGTGAGAGAGCATGTAATAGGTGTACTCCAACAACACAAAATTAGTCTTCCCCCACCAGGTTTGTGTAGAAGCAAACTTTAATTTCACATTGTAAAAGTCAACTGTTAGGAGTGCAATATTTGCTAGATCTCTCAGAATATTCCTCGCTGCCATGCGATTAAATACACGTAAATATTATTGGCAACAGATACAAAGCCAAATCGAGACAAATACAAGTTCGCATCGATCAGGTCAGCTCATTGTTGCTTGACTTGGAATTGGAAGGAAAGTCTAGGTTTGGTGCCCAGTCGGATATAAGGACACCACCTCGGATATAGAGACAACAATATATCCATTCATCAATGACGTCATTCTGAGTGGAAACGACTGTAAAGGTACTCACCACGATCAATGGTATGCACGTTCTTAATGAATATTATAGAACTTAATATGTGTTCTATCATAAAGGCTCGTGATAATGTGATGATAGTGCCCCCGCTGCTGAACTTCGAAAGAACGGTGAGTCTTTTTTGATAAACCCTCTGAGTGATTTTACCCCACCTATATATATATTATATATATATAATATATATATATATATATATATATATATATATATATTATTTATATATATATATATATATATATATATATATATATATATATATATATATATATATATATATATATCATCAGGGAGTCCTGGTTTCTGGGAGGAATGTTATTGTGTTCTGTCAGTTGGTGTCAACACAACATCATTCCTTCCAGACACTGGGACTCCCTGATGATTCCAAAATTGGGATGAAATAACGCTGTTGGAGACAGTAACAAAGATGAGGTGAGCATGAATGAATAAGAAACTGTCGATCACTCTACGTGATTCCAGCTAACTCCCCTCAACCATAATATATACTGGCTTCCTGTCCGCTATAGAATAGATTACAAAATCGCTTTATAAGTGCTTAGTTTTCAAATGCCTCAAGAATTTAGCCCCTCTGTATCTTTTTGAACTTATAAAGCTTAAGCCTCGAACCCGTAGCCTCGATCATCACGCGACACCACTTTATTTTCTGTACCAAAAAGTAAGATAAAATCTTTTGGTGAATGCTCTTTTCAATGTTATGGCCCCAAACTCCCGAATACCCTACCGCAACCTATTGGAGAAATCGAGAATATCTTAAACTTCAAAATCTGCTTTAAAAACCCACTTTTTCAAAATTCATTTAACACCATGCCAATTGTAATGTTTGAATACTATTATTTAAGCAATTTGTATTTTGTTTCAATATCTCATTTTGACTAGACCCCCTATACACATGTTCGTAACGTAATTCATTATCTTGTAAAGCGCTTTGAGTTGTTTGGTTTCATGGAAAGCTCTCAACAAATGTCATTTATTATTATTATTATTATTATTATTATTATTATTATTATTATTATTATTATTATTATTATTATTATTATTATTATTATTAATATTATTATTATTATTATTATTATTATTATTATTATTATTATTATTATCCATGTCATAATTATTTTACCGATACTTCTACGTCAAATCTACTTTCCGTTGTGCCTTATGAAAAGGATGTAGGAGTTACTTTTGATTCATTTTTGCATTTTGATGCACATAGACGTCTATTGATAATTGTGTACATCGTGCAAACAGAATGATGGGAATAATATATAGAACCTTTATAAGTCTTGATAAAACCATATTTTTGTGTATAAATCGCTCGCTCGACCAAATCTAGGATACGGACATTGCACCAGGAGCCCATTATATAAAAGACAATCTATTAGTGTTGAAAGTGTTTACAGAGGAGAGCTACCAAAAATATTTATGCCATACAGTATTTATCTTATAAGGAAAGGTTAGCATTTCTTGACTTACCAAGTTTGAAATATAGAAGAATTCGTGGGGATTTAAATCAGGTTTATAGATTGGTACATGGTCTGGATAGAATAGACTTTTCTGATTTTTTTTTCATATTCTAATGTTAATTTTACTAGAGGGGACAAGTTTAAGATTTTTGTCACTAGATGCAAAACAAACATAAGACAAAACTGGTTCGGTATCCGTATTGTCCCGAAATGAAACAATTTGAAATTTTAAACAAAGAATGCAAAATCTATGGATTTTTTCAAGTTGTTGGTAGACAGGGAATTATATGATGAGAGATTTATATATGACGAATAATACTTGTTTGCACTGGTGTTCACATGACTTTCAATCTTGTATATAAATATTGTTACCTTATTATGGTTATCTTCTATATGTATGTATGTATGAGTGTGTGTGTGTGTATGTGTGTGTGTGCATGTGTGTGCGTGTGTGTGTGTGTGTGCTTTGCATGTTACGGTTAAAGATATATGTTTGTCCATCACACATACATGCGTACATTTAAGTTGATACGTGTATCGTTATTGTAATCTTTCAATCAATAGATTTCTATCATTACAATTAATATTAAGGGCATTCAAGGGATTTTGTCCTATTTCGGCCTATGCCACATATTATGCTATGTCATTATGATTAATATAATCATCATTAATATTATTAATATTAATATTATTATTATTATTATTATTATTATTATTATTATTATTATTATTATTATTGTTATTATTATTATTGTTATTATTATTATTATTATTATTATTATTATTATTATTATTATTATTATTATTATTATTATTATTATTATTATGGAGTTCCAATGAATATTATTTACCGAGGGACCCTTGAGCCTTGACAAATCCAAAACTCGGAACAATCAAACGATTGAAATAGAAGTAAGCGTAGATAAGACCAAAAAAAATTGAAATTCTCTCAGAATATTAACGTTGACGTCCAACCGAAAAAAAAAAACAAAAAAAAAAAAAAACCAAAAAAAAACCAAACAACAAAACATTCCGAGATGACAATAATCTATCCAAAGAGATTGGTTAACATTTTGTTTTGACCCTAAGTGCACACATTGGCAGATCTGGTAACCAAACGCAATTATGGGCCGGATTTCACATTGTTATAATGGACAATATTTTGCGTCGGTTTGAGAGTAATGCCATTACAATAATGGGCCTATGATAATTTGGGTCATCAGACCTGCAAATAAGTAAACGTCGGTTTGATCAAAAAAGAACCCGTTGAATCAATGAATTAAAGGTCTTATAGGTAGGTGTCCATTGACTCGTCACGGGCCTTGGTTTCCTTTAACAATGAAAGAATTCTATACAGTTTACGGGCCATTGATATCCCGGGTAAACTACTTTTGATAAAATAGATTATTATAAATAGGTGACGTTGTCTCCAATTCCTATTTATACATACATTGCTCTCCAGTCTACAGGGCCGTATCGAAGACGTTTTTGACACCAAAACAAAGAAATAAAAGGCCCGTTGGCAATTACCGGGGATTACTTAACTGTCCCCAAATGCCATTGTGCTATTTTGTCCGTTTTTACTTTGACCAGTAAGGCGGCATCTATGCAATTTCTAGTCAGCTGCCGTACAAAACACATTGTTCTCATTTTGTCCAGAAAATGCTTTCTTTATCTGTCGATTAGGATTAGGCTCATCAACTAGTATTTGTTAGTAATGTTCAATGTGTGTGTATGTGTGTGTGTGTGTGTGAGAGAGAGAGAGAGAGAGAGAGAGAGAGAGAGGAGAGTGTGTGAAAGATATATATATATATATATATATATATATATATATTCAGAGAGAGAGAGAGAGAGAGAGAGAGAGAGAGAGAGAAAGAGAGAGAGAGAGAGAGAGAAAGAGAGAGAGAGAGAGAGAGAGAGAGAGAGAGAGAGAGAGAGAGAGAGAGAGAGAGAGAGAGAGCATGGCATCAAAAATACCCCCCCCCCCATCCCCCCCCCCCTCAAAAAAAAATAAATAAAAAGAGCCGGAAATGAACACCGATAAATACTAAAAATGACATCTGATTTAGATCACTATCCCTAATCCTTGCCAAAACTCGAAGAGCATTTTTTAAAAGTCTAATATAGAATGAATGAAGCTGACGTCACTCTGCTCTTCTACTTTTATTTGACCGGACAGTTGAGTGATTGTCATTAAACTCTCATTAATTTGATATAACAATAAACTGGACAGTATTTTACTGAAACACATACCGCCAGCTAAAAAAGAGCTGAAAAACAAGCAAACAAAAACAAAATCCGAAATGAACAAAAGAAAATATCATAAATATATCATCTTCTTTTCCAAAACAAACAGACAAACAAACAAACCACAAAAATGTACTAAGAGAATATATTGGTCATAGAAGGACTTAATCAGCAAGGCGCCATGGCCCAGTTCTAGACACGCCACCGAGATTGAAAGATTTACTTGACATTACATTCCTAGACTACGCTGACGGTCTCTGAAAAAACAAAACAACAAAAAACATTAAAAAGATTTTGGCCAGAAAACTTGTCCTTCAAATATCAACCGATTAAAATAACCTTCATCGTGTCATAAACTCTCAAGTCCCGGGTTTGTGTTTTTTTTTTTTTTTGTGTGACAAGATTGGGGTCTTTGTAATCGATCAGATCATATTTGAAGAATGAGTTTTCTCGCCAAAATTTGTTCAATTTTTTCCATTGAGAACGGAAGTAACCGTAACTCGGTCTCAAGGATAAAGATAAGGATTGAGGATTAACTTTTGGCTGTAAGGATTTTACAAGAACGGTTCAATTTGCCTCAAATCTGACATAGGCGTCTCGTATCTTGCCGTTTTCAAACAGCGATGTGATCTCGACCCGAAGCTTACAGTTCTCCTTGCGTCGGTGGCTCAGCGGTATGTTTTTCGTCTTGTAACAAAAGCGTGGTTTAAAAAAAAAATCGAAAGTGGTTACAGAAAACTCTTGCCCCGGTGTTGTGTCCTGGGCACGACATTCCACATACATTACTCCGCTCGACTCACTTGTAAATGAGTAACCGAGCATTGTAAGAATGCTTGTAGAGAAAAGTACGCTTATCAGATGACTCTTTCTGTATGAAGTGGAAATAAGATGGTTCCGTACGGTCAGTTGGGAGAATAAATATAGCATTGAGCACGGTAATTTCATTGACATGCTCTAAATCAATGTTTATATATAATTTTTTGACATAACGCCAGGTTAGAATATAATCGAATACTGTCTGGCAGTTGATATCGAATGAAAAGAAGAGATCATTTTATTATAAATGTTTCTTATTTTCACGTGATAGTTTCTTCTATGCTATGACGTTCAGTTTTTTGGTTGACGTTTTGAATAGGATGAATAAACTGTGACACACGGACAAATTAAAGGAGTGATAATTACAGAATGAATATAAGACATGTTAATTATAAAGAAGGAAAATAACAAAAAGGACGACACTCTTGGCAGGTGACCGAAGTGGTCACCAAAGGCCGGAGAAAATGGGCGGAGGACGTCCAGTCCTCTTGCGTTCCTAGCACTTAAATAGTTAACCAAAGTAGTATGTAATTATTGCCAATTATATCATCACTGTTCATTCCGGTTATTTAACCAGTAAACTGCTGTAATCTGGAAAGACACGTATTTAAACATTTGGCCAGAAAACTCGTCCTTCAAATATCGATCGATGTAAATGACTCTCATCTTGGCAAAGTCTCAAGTTCGAGAATTTTTGCCAAGGTGGGGGTCATTTAAATCCATTGATTTTTGAGGGAGGACTTTTCTGGTCAAATTTTTAAGTATGTGTTTTTCCACAGTGCAGCATTTAACTGGTTAATGTAAAATGAGTGGTCTCTTGACTGACATCAAAGTTGGTTTGATGGCCCGTTGGTAAGAGATTGAATTCCTGGGTCAGACACAATGGTAAGAGATTGAATTCCTGGGTCAGACACAATGGTAAGAGATTGAATTCCTGGGTCAGACACAATGGTAAGAGATTGAAGTCCTGGGTCAGACACAATGGTAAGGGAATTGAAGTTATTGGTCTGACACAGTGGTAAGGGGATTGAAGTTATTGGTCTGACACAGTGGTAAGAGATTGAAGTCCTGGGTCTGACACAGTGGTAAGGGAATTGAAGTTATTGGTCTGACACAGTGGTAAGGGAATTGAAGTCCTGGGTCTGACACAGTGGTAAGGGGATTGAAGTCCTGGGTCTGACACAGTGGTAAGGGGATTGAAGTCCTGGGTCTGACACAGTGGTAAGGGGATTGAAGTCCTGGGTCTGACACAGTGGTAAGGGGATTGAAGTCCTGGGTCTAACACAGTGGTAAGGGGATTGAAGTCCTGGGTCTGACACAGTGGTAAGGGGATTGAAGTCCTGGGTCTGACACAGTGGTAAGGGGATTGAAGTCCTGGGTCTAACACAGTGGTAAGGGGATTGAAGTCCTGGGTCTAACACAGTGGTAAGGGGATTGAAGTCCTGGGTCTGACACAGTGGTAAGGGGATTGAAGTCCTGGGTCTGACACAGTGGTAAGGGGATTGAAGTCCTGGGTCTAACACAGTGGTAAGGGGATTGAAGTCCTGGGTCTGACACAGTGGTAAGGGGATTGAAGTCCTGGGTCTAACAAAAGTGGTAAGGGGATTGAAGTCCTGGGTCTAACACAGTGGTTAGGGGATTGAAGTCCTGGGTCTAACAAAAGTGGTAAGGGAATTGAAGTCCTGGGTCTGACACAGTGGTAAGGGAATCAATAGACAAATTCAATAAATTATACACCAAAGGAAAATTAGTTGTGTCTAGTTTCCAAATGTCTATAATATGTCATCGTATTTGTTCCAACAAGTATCGAATTATTAGCGGAAACAAACTATCTAGTTTCTTTTGTAAAAGACTATATAAAAAGTTGTAATTTGTATCTGATGGAGTGGCATTCAAACTTCGACCAACATCACTAAGAGATCTTCATACTCTTTACGTCTCTGTCTCAAACAGGGTGTCCCGTCCCGTCCTTCAGGTGCTCGGTTGGTGAAAGGTCGGGGGACTTGGAAAGCCAAGTTCTACGCACTATTATTTTCAGATCAGGAAACGGACTCAAGTCTGGACTTGATTACACATAGAGAATGTTTTGCGTTGGTTTGAAAGTATTTCAAACACAACAATGGGAACATAACAAGATATCAGACTAATTAAATATGATATAAATAATCATTTATCGACATCTGGTTATTTTAAACGTCCTTGAACTTTTCTACAAAGAGTGGGTTTTGATTGGGGTCAGTTCC
Source organism: Berghia stephanieae (assembly GCF_034508935.2). Classification (NCBI taxonomy): domain Eukaryota; kingdom Metazoa; phylum Mollusca; class Gastropoda; order Nudibranchia; family Aeolidiidae; genus Berghia; species Berghia stephanieae. The sequence goes on from NC_088366.1 coordinate 36,487,910, forward strand.
GTGTACTAATGGCACTATTTACCAGTTCACTGGAAAGACGTGTATTTCAACATTTAGCCAGAAAACTCGTCCTTCAAATATCGATCGATTTAAATGATTTTAAAAGTTGAACTAATATGTGTTTTTCCAGAGTACGGAAATTAGCAGGTTAAGGATTAAAGGAGTTGAATGTTTTTGACACAATACGCTGAGTTGTTTACGATTTCTGCACTGTATTGGTAAACACGTGACTTGTGTAATGCATGGGATTCGATCGCATTGAATTGATAATGACGTGTGTTGAGAGCTCAATTCAATCGTTCAAAGACAGGCCGATAATATGTTTCGCAATTACCAAGCGTGATAAAAAATTTTGAAGTATTTTTCAATAGAATGAAATGAAATTTGGAAAAACAAAAACAAAAAAACAAAACAAACAAAATTTCCCCAAATAAAAACAAACTTGATCATAATATTAAATCTAATATAGTTATAGCAAAGACGCACTAATAAAAAAGTCATTCATCTATACCAATTGGAAAAAAGACAAATACAAACAAACAAAAAAGAAAAAGAAAAAAAAAAGAAACAAAAACACAAACAAAACCCAACCAACCAAACAAAAAAAAAATCAAACAACAAAACAAAAGAAAGTTTACAACCCTCCCCCAAACAAAACAAAGCAAAAACAAAAAACAAAAACAAAACAAAATAAAACAAAAGCAAAAAGAAGTAAAGAAACAAAAAACAAAGCAAAAGAAAAACGAAAAAGGAAGCAAAAAAAAAAAACAAAACAGCAAACAAAAAAAAGGGGGAAATCAACATTAAAAAATACCCCATCCCCCCAACAAACACACAAAATAAAACAGAAAACAAAACCAAAACAAAACAAAACAAAACAAAAACAAACAAATCAACACCAACATAAACAAACCAAACCAAACCAAACCAAACCAAAATCAAACAATTAAAAAAAGCACAACCATCAATAACAAAGTTTTTTTTTTCCATAGCGCTTGCCGAGAACTATCCATAATTCACTCTTTCAAATGCTTAAATGTATCATGTTTAAAAAGTAATGGAAGAGAAAAAGGAGTATTGCAGCTTCGAACCTGACTGCAAAACGTAACGAGGAACGTTTCAAACTCAACACAAAAACAATATTATTAACCAGGCCTTGGCAGTGTACGAAAACGGGTCAAAAAAGTAGGGTGACAATATCATTTTTGTGAACTAACCAAGGAATTTACCCAATGGAAACCGTACGGTGCTCTTATTGGCTAACCAACCAGCGGCCTCGATGAGAAAAATATCCGCCATTGACACGTTGGCTGGGAATCGCGTTACTATAGTAAACAAGCGCTGATCGGCCGTTCATGAAAACAAGTTGCTGCTCGCTCGTTTAACTCAAAATTATTCAAAACGATCTCTCTAAAATGATATAAATGTGACTTCTTAAGGTTTTCTTCACGGTCAAAACCACACAACATTCTATTAATGATTACGTCCGAGGCAAAAAGGAATATTGACAGGTCGACCGAGAGTTGAACTCGTGAGACGACAAACCTCAATGCGAAGTGTAGCGAGAGTCAAGCTATTGTTTGTCTTGTCCTGTTCTATATAGAGAAAGGGATAAATAGTATAGATAGTATGCAGATGACGTCACTCAGGCATTTGTTATTGTTTTTGCCATCCGCGTTTGTGAGTTGTTCTCACTAAACTGTATTAACCAGACTATAAAAGTTCATGGTTACACAGAGTTTGTGTGTTGGTCCGTTATACTTCCGGATGGCAATGTTGTGAACTCCTTGGCCAAGCGCATTCTATCTATAGCCTCGTGTGTGAGTGGTTGCGTGTCATAGTCATGTTTTTAAATGTTTCTGTTGTTTATGTGTGTAGTGATGACTCTCTCACACTCAATTTCAATGCCGAAAGAGGAATTCCCGCACACAAGAAAGGGGAATTGGGGTGGTATTTGGCATACATATTGTATAGTATCTAGTTCTAAATAGATAACTGATTAGAATTATATTATGATATATAAACACAATACCAAATACAATTCCGAAGTTTCCTTATTTCAAATGAAGTAAAGCTCCAAAACCTAATGGTAGTGATTATAGTACTGGTGTTAGTGAGGTGATGTGGTGTTGGTGGTGGTTGTAGTTGTAGTAGTAATAGTGATGATGATGTGGTGGTGGTGATGATTGTAGTTGTAGTAGTAGTGGTAGTGATGATGATGTGGTGGTGGTTGTAGTTGTAGTAGTAGTGGTAATGGTAATGATATGGTGGTGGAGGTGGTTGTAGTAGTAGTGGTCGTGATGATGATGTGGTGGTGGTGTTTGTAGTAGTAGTGGTAATGATGCGGCTATGTGGTCTAGTAGTATGACACTCGCTTTCGGATCGGAAGGTCCTGGGTTCGAGCCTCGCGCTCGGCGCATAGTTGAGTCCTTGGAAAAGGCTCTTTACTCACATTCTCTCACCGTACTCAGGTGTAAAATGAGTACCTGGCCGTTAACAGAGTTGTCTTTGTCCGAAAAATTGTAATATCGCCTAACAGGCGTCATGTCCCGTCCTACATGTTAAATGTTGACCAGGGACCCTTGTAAAGCGCTTTGACCACATTTAGTGGATATTGCACTATATAAAGCTCAATTAAAAATATATATATATTTCAATGATGATGATATGGTGGTGGTGGTTGCAGTAGTAGTAGTGGTAGTGATGATAATGTGGTGGTGGTTGTAGTTGTAGTAGTAGTGATAGTGATGATGATGTGGTGGTGGTTGTAGTAGTAGTGGTAGTGATGATGATGTGGTTGTGGTGGTTGTAGTAGTAGTTGTAATGGTGATGATATGGTGGTAGTGGTGGTTGCAGTAGTAGTGGTATTGATGACGATGTGGTTGTGGTGGTTGTAGTAGTAGTGGTAATGGTAATGATATGGTGGTAGTGGTGGTTGTAGTAGAGTGGTAATGGTAATGATATGGTGGTGGTTGTAGTTGTAGTAGTCGTGATGACGATGTGGTTGTGGTGGTTGTAGTAGTAGTGGTAGTGATGATTATGTGCTGGTGGTGGTGCAGTAGTGGTAGTGATAATGATGTGGTGTGGTGGTTGTGGTAGTAGTGGTAGTGATGCTATTGTGGTGGTGGTTGTAGTAGTTGAGGTAGTGATGATGTGGTGGTGGTAGTAGTAGTAGTGGTGGTGGTGGTTGTGGTAGTAGTGGTAATGATGATGATATGGTGGTGGTGGTTGCAGTAGTAGTGGTAGTGATGACGATGTGGTTGTGGTGATTGTAGTAGTAGTGGTAGTGATGATGATGTGTTGGTGGTTGTGTAGTAGTAGTGGTAGTGATAATGATGTGGGGCTGGTGGTTGTAGTAGTAGTGTTAGTGATGATATTGTGGTGGTGGTTGTAGTAGTAGATGATGTGGTGGTTGGAAAACACATTACAGGTTATTATAATACATGATTACAAATATTCTCTACCTTCATTTTTTGACAGCTTCATTGTGCCATAAATATACGCAACAGTTCTGAAACATTTTATTGTGGATTTTGATATTGTTTGTTGTTTTTCTTGTGTCGTTATGTTGACATAGAGACCGAATGAATGGTAATGACTACATTCTCAGCCAACAATAAAATGGCGCTGAATGCTTTCATTGGTGGACACTTTTTAGGCTTCGTACGTATTCTCATTCGTTTAATTCTATGGAACTAACCGATTAACGCTGTCAGAAAAAGTAGAACAGAGTTATCCATCGCATTAATAGCACTTCTCTTCTCTTCTAGGTTCCATGCCTGGTCCAGGCTTCGGATACTGCATGAATTATTTCTCTCCATTCCTCCCTGTCTCTTGCTTTTTCAAACAGCTCTTGGATTGTTAGGTTGGTGAAGCCCTTTAGTTGGTCTATGAGTGTTTTTCTTTGTCTCTCCCGGGCGCGTTTACCAGGTATTTTTCCACAACTAGATACCCACTATATATATACATCGCGAACACGCGCGCGCGCGCGCGCGCGCGCGTGTGTGTGTGTGTGTGTGTGTGTGTGATTGTATATATATTTATATAAGTATGTTTATGTGTTTGTGCTGGTATTTTTCTTTGTGATTATTTCCGTTGTTACCGGTCAATGAACTTACAAAAACCGGACCGATGGTTTGAAAAACAAAACAACACATCTGTGCATCTAACTTTCTTAGATATTCTTCTCTTGAGTTTTTTTTTTTTTTTAACAACATCATCAAAACTTTTACTTGAAATCAGACATTATTATTCTGTCATTTATTTGATATTCACTAATATTTCCATTTCCATTTCTTTCTCTGGTTTCAAATAGACCTGGATGCAATGCAATTGTACTACGAGACCAACGAACATCAACTGTGACTTACACAGCAACGCGGATAGATCTAGTACTTTGTTGATTTGGTATTTAATGATTTCCTACCTTATTTATCCATTAGCGATTGTGGGATATTTAGCATTACTGTTATGCTACGTGAAGACCTCGCATCGTTTTAATCAGTATTTGCTGTTTATAAAATTCTGAAACTCATTGTTTTGTGAAAGAAGAAGAAGAAGAAGAAGAAGAAGAAGAAGAAGAAGAAGAAGAAGAAGAAGAAGAAGAAGAAGAAGAAGAAGAAGAAGAAGAAGAAGGAGAAGAAGAAGAGAAGAAGAAGAAGAAGAAGAAGAAGAAGAAGAAGAAGAAGAAGAAGAAGAAGAAGAAGAAAAGAAGAAGAAAGAAGAAGAAGAAGAAGAAGAAGAAGAAGAAGAAGAAGAAGAAGAAGAAGAAGAAGAAGAAGAAGGAAGAAGAAGAGAAGAAGAAGAAGAAGAAGAAGAAGAAGAAGAAGAAGAAGAAGAAGAAGAAGAAGAAGAAGAGGAGGAGGAGGAGAAGAATAAGAAGAAGAAGAGGAGGAGGAGAAGGTGGAGACGAAAAATATAAAAACGGGAGAAAAATGGAAATGCGAAACCATCAAATTGATCGTCAAATAGAAATGATTGAAGTGAACATTTTACTTTGTTCCAGGCTGAAATATGACAACTCCTAATTTTAAGTGAGAGACAGAGAGCGATATATTTAGATATTTAGAGAAAATAAAAAGAAAAAAAAAAGAAAAAAAAAAAAAAAAAAAAAAAAAGAGAGAGAGAGAGAGAGAGAGAGAGAGAGAGAGAGAGAGAGAGAGAGAGAGAGAGAGAGAGAGAGAGAGAGAGAGAGAGAGGTTCTCTTCAAGCTATAAGCAATAACATGCATCGATATACGAGAATGCGAAATCATAAAATACTTGCATGTGGTATTTGGTGGTGGACATTGTTTTCAGTTTTGAATTCCTCCTCCGGAGGAGGAGGAGCCTCGTACCAGGATATGACCAGATTATATCAGGACAAGGTGGGTGTAGGCAGCGGCTATCAAACTAATGTCCGTCCCTTGATGAACCAAACCCAGGTGGTGAAAATATCGGTGGACTTTGCCATCATTGCTATGCTGGATATTGACGCGAAGAAACAAAACTTTCTCATCAATGGCATTATAGAAATGAGCTGGAGGGATGAGGTAATTCTGTTTTCCTTTTTATTGCTTTGTGTTAATTAATATGGTGAAATTTAACATTTCTAGAGCGTAGCGTATCCGTACCCCTTTTGGCACATTTGATAATTTCATTACACAAATTAAATCATAGAGATGGAAATATTAGTTGTTCTGAATGTTATTATGAAATATTAAAACTAACACAATGTCCATTAATTACTTAAATCAAAAATACTTTGGCAAAATTTCTGGATCATCATTCTCTTGTTTTATTTATATGTGGCTATGGAATCATAAACACTGTGTGGAATAGAAATGAATTTGACATTTTACAATACCTAACAAAGAATAATGCGGGGCCCCGACCTGCACCAAAGACGGTTACTCGTAATCATCATCATCATCATCATCATCATCATCATCATCATCATCATCATCATCATCATCATGATTAATTTTAAAGAAGAGGAAGAAGAAGAAGAAGAAGGAGAAGAAGAAGAAGAAGAAGAAGAAGAAGAAGAAGAAGAAGAAGAAGAAGATGATGATGATGATGATGATGATGATGATGATGATGATGATGATGATGATGATGATGATGATGATGATTGCAATACCAACATTTCATTAGATTCTGATGTGGAATCCGTCTGATTACAACTACATCAACTACATTCACCCTGACCCAAAACAAATTTGGCGTCCTCGACTCATTCTGGTAAACACAATTGAAGAACGTGACCTATTTGAAGACAACTATAGGTGAGTTTGCTTTATCTCAGATACTGCTATCTTTCTTATTCATTGACTGCAGCATATTTCGGCGTCCGAAACAAGTCAAAATGAATGCAAAACCGATAGAAGCCGTGAACTGTAAAAAGAATTCAACAAAAATGAAAATAACAGCTTCGAAACAAAACGTATTGAATGTCTATCAGAATTATAAGTTTTTTACTGGTCTTTCTTTGTTGTTGCTGAGGAAAGGTTTAGAACCCGGAGCGTCCCTTGCTAAGTAATTTGGTTTTATTTAAGCTGTTGTTTGATTTTGTTCACTACTTATTTGAATCATCCAACAGCATCATCTGATGTTTTAGACAATGCGATTCCATGATGATTGATCCATTCGGCAAAAGCCTACAAAGTACCGCCCAACTTTATATCTTTAATAATATAATTTATTTGATAATAATGTCATTTTTTATATAGCGCCTGTCCCATACACTGTAGCTCTAGACGCACAATATACATGGCATCCAATATATATTCTTTAAAAAAATACTATATCATATTATCAACAACATTTGAAAGTTGAGAATACAGGTGTCACGTCTATGTAGGAGGGTGGCAAGTAGGAGTAGACAGATAGGAGTCAAATATTTTCCCCATAGACTAGCTTCTGGTCCCGCTTTTATTTTTCCCTTTTATCGTCGGGTAAAAAGCTCCTGACACTTGACTGATAGTAAGAGAATGTTTTAGGTTTAAAGAAATAGGCAATAGAAGCAGTGGCAGAGTATTGGCACGTTGTATAGGGATATGTAGGTTCAGAAGGTAAGCACTAATCCCCGTTAAAGAAAAAGTATTTTAATATAAATCAGCAGAATTGCCCCATACAATAACAATTTAACACACAATTAGCCAAAGAATAATAGTGCTTGTTTTAATTCATTACATTTATCCTATGAGTATTAATATTCATCCCGTATCACAAACTATTCATTTTCCTTATTGAGTAGGCTTAACTTAAAGGAGTCTGGCCAGCGTGAAGGGTTTTCCATTATAGCAGACAGAAGCCGTTCTGGGTCAGTAGTCTCAGTTAACCGCTTGCTAGATTTCCACTCTTGCCTCTTTTTGTAGCCAAGTTCTGGATGATTAGTAGTGACCTGTTGCCAGGCGGCCGTTCTGTTTGTCCAATCACAGGAGGTCGGTTCAGACATTCATGCTGGGTCCTTAACCGCTGAAGGTTTCGTTAATAACCGATCCTCGTTCACACACGTTTCTCGCTGGCACAGAACTATCGGTGCTTATGAGCATTGTGGAAATAAACATCAAAGATCGAGACGAATCTTTTTCTGAATCAACGGGTAATAGAATTACCCTTAATTTAAGAAAGGTTGGCAATTTGCTCAATAAATTAATCTTTAAAATATAGTTTTATCATTTTTAGATTTGTAGGTAATTCTGTGCCCGATGAATAAAAATTAACATTGGCTTTACTTAACAATGTTGACCCCCAAACCTGTTTTTAAAAAGGAATAGATAGATTATGATTACTTGATAATATCAAGAGAGATTTAAAATTACGTCACCATTTTGTTTGTTCGGATGAGATGCTTATTACTTGATAATATCAAGAGAGATTTACAATTACGTCATTTTTTGTTGCGAATGTGTTAGAACTATGCAAAATCAATTATAGTATTATGCACAATGTAAGAAAACGGTCAATCTAAGACTGAATATTACGATCTAGCAGAATTTCTTAGTATTAACCTGAGTCGGCAGGTGATAGACTTGGGTTGAAGTTTAAAAAGTTTGCAAGTTACTCGTATATCAGTATATAAAAATATTATTTTAAAAAAAAGATTTGCCAGTAATTATGTGCTCAATGATAAAAACTTGACATTGGCAGGACGGAACAATGTTGGTCCCCAACCATATTTAAAAAAAAAGATAAAATAGCGCTTAGATAGATCTTAGTTGTAATGGTAGATCATCTGTCTGGCAATCGGGTCTGAAGATATCTCCCCCCCCCCCCCCTACCCCTGTGTTTTCCGACTGTATCACACACACAACTTTTCATCTCTTCAACTTATCAAGCCCCTTGGTGACTCTTTATGATGGGAACACCAAATGGTCCCCTGGAGGTCTCTTCCCATCATCATGCAAGCTAAATCTATACACTTATCCCTTTGACGAACAGGAATGTGATTTACAGGTGATTTTCATTCTTTGTTTTCTTTGTAAAATATGATGCAAGAAAAAACAAACATTTGACGGATGATTTTTAATGTTTTACATTTTTCTCTTACTGATACCTCATGTGTTGTCTTCACATATTGTAGACATAATAAACACAACAGTGTCTTGTCATTCTCTTTTAACATAATATGTTTGTTTATTTTCATGACTATTTATTGCTTTGATAAACGGGAAACCCGATTTTCTTTGCTAAAAAGAAACCACAGAACCAGCTAACTCAGTGGTTCTCAAAGTGAGCGATATTGCTTTCTGGGGGGCGATGAAAGCAAAAGTTGAATTTAGAGGGCGATGAAGTCTCACAGGGGAGCGATGATCAGGAACTACATAGGATGGATTATACTAGGAGTTATCTTTTAAGCAAACCTCACACCGTAGGTGAAACGTTAGTTGCCCCAGCCATACGGGATGTTATAAAGACTGTTTTACACAAAGATCCTGAACCAGTAATGAGGGTTTTATCCTCAAGTCACAGCACGATTCAAAGTCTAATCGATGACATGGGAGAATCTGAGGTCAATTGATTCAGCTTTTGAAACTGACCAAATTCAGCCTTCAATTGGACACGTCAACAAGCAACGATGATGCCCTACTGCTGTTCACCTAGAGTAGGGCCTAGAATATGGAGAAGGGCCGGACAGTGGTTTGCAAATGGAACGGGATCCCAGGGGAAGTGCCTGTCTTGTTGTTTGGGTGTCATTGGAATCGGCAAGCGTGTCACGCATGTCATCTTCAAAAACATTGGTCCGGTCGTGGAAATGAACAGCGATAAGAAGATAATGCTCGGCCACATACGACAAATGCAACGAGGCAATTTCTAGAAGTAAAAAACATCTGCTTGTTTCAGCACCCATCATATTCGCTAGATCTAAACCCTATAGAACATTTGTGGGACATTGTCCGAGGGGACAAAAGCCTCGTACAACTGTCCAACTCGCTGAGCAACTCGATCAGATGCCACCAATTCGGAAATAAACAAAGTTGGGAAATCAATGCATTGCAGATGTTGACATTTAGGAGCTTTGTTTTAGGTTTGATTCAAATCAAAACTTTTTAAAAATTTGTGATTGTTTAGTTGTTTAGAGTAACTCGTCGGGCGGTAACCACCAGAAAAAATTGCTTATTATGTTTTTGAATCAGTTTTAAGAATAAAATTATTCTGAAAAGGGTTATTAATTGGTCAACATAATCTACTCTTATTCTGTATTAGTATAGTGATAATCATCATTGTCATCATTGTGTCTTAGCATTATCATTATTCAATTTACTGCCGTACCACGGAAAGACACGTATTTAAAAATTGGCCAGAAAACTTGTCCTTCAAATATTGATCGGCGAGGTCCCAGGTTTGCGAGTTTTTGCCAAGAATAGGGTCATTCAAATCGATCAATATTTGAAGGATGAGTTTTCTGGCCAAATTTTAAATACGTGTCTTTCCAGAGTACGACAGTTAACTAGTTTAATCCGTAGATGTATGCGATGTCATGGCTCGCCACAGAAGTGGAATTCGTCGCTAAATATGGGGAAGTAACCACTGCTTTCTTCACGGAGAGTGGAGAGTGGCAGATCTTAGAGACCACGATCAAGGCGGGTAAGAATGGTGACTTCGCCTTTTTTAACGTGAGTATTTTACCTTTTTTCACTTCTAAATTCCTGTTTAAATGTTAGCAATATATAATGAATAAGGAACAATGGTGTGACGTCATCTTTTCCTCGCTTCCTGTGTCTAAAATCCTTTTTCAATAATATTCTTTTTCATAATGAACATTAAACATCTCATATTATTATGATGATATTTGCATAAAGGAATTTCACCACATGACCCGATTTAAAGCAAATCTCGGGCCTGGAGGCAATTGAGTTAATTATATCGAACTTATGAGATCGTGTCGACAACATGAACACTGCCACTGCCATTGTTAAAGAAAAGTTTAGAACAGGAAGCGATGGAAGTTGTGACGCCAGGATTATTGTTCTAAACTGAGTTACTTTTCTATTTATCTTTATTTTAAGGGAACGAGTAACCTGAATTTACGTGCTCCACTTATTTTAATTCGTCTCATCAGCGTACATATGGATATTAATGTCATACCTTCTAATAATATCGCTTAATGGTTGCGTGTAAAGTGTGTATAGTAAAGGCCTCAACACTGAACCCAGAGGTACTCCATACAGTAATTTAAAAGAAGAGGACTTATTCTCATTTACAATTATTGACTGCGAACGATCATTTAAATACGAATCAAAGCACTTCAGTACATTTCCAAACAGTCCAAAAGATTCAGAGAGGCGTTTGACAAGTTTCGAGTGGTCAATCGTGTCAAACGCCGCACTCATATCCAGAAGAGCTAGAATAGAAAGTTTGCATTCATCAACCGCACAAAGAAGATCATTTTGAATTTTTGTTGAAGGATGAGTTTTCTGGCCAAAATTTAAAATTCTTCTTCTTTTCTCTTCTTTTTGCTTTATCATATTATACGACATAATTTACTTCTAACTTTTGATAATGCAATACCCCCATTCACCTTTTCAGATTGAATTCAAACTCCAGCGACTTCCCGGTTTCTTCATCGTGAACATCGTCATCCCAATCGTCGTCATGTCCTTCCTCAACATCCTGGTCTTTATCATACCTGTGGATTCTGGGGAAAAAATTAGCTACGGCATCACCGTCCTCTTGGCGCTTACTGTTTTCATGACTATCGTCAGCGAACAACTTCCAAGGTAATCTTTACTATCCAGTCCGTCTGCTCTGAAAGATTCTCGTTAAAGCAATGTGCAGACAATTTTCGTATGAAATACCAGTCAGAAGTGAATATCTCATTAACCGATGCCAGAATTGATGAGTTTTCATACTTAGAACAGCAAATTTATGCTTGCTATAATAGAATGTACAGGCAAGAATATAACGGCAGCCAAGAAGTCAGTATAAAACATAAATAGAAGTGTCACCATTCTTACATTTTGAACGTACGAAATACCGCGATATCTTGATTTAAACCAAACAGACAAAAGCATAAAATGACAACATTCTGACAACAACCCAACTCGATAAAAATCCAATGCTTTTATCTTCTATATCTAGCGGGCACAAAGAATAAAGGAGCAAATCAAAATAAAACAGAAGGGGCAAACGACAATAAGAAATACATTTAAAAGTTTAAGATAACAACAACAAAAAAAACCCCCAAAAAACAACAACAACAGAAAACAAAATACAACAACGAAACAACACACATACACACCCACACACCCACACACACGCCCACACACACGCACACACACGCGCGCGCGCAAATGTAAGTATATTAATAATAATGATAATAATAATAATAATAATAATAATAATAATAATAATATAATATAATAATAATAATAATAAAATAATAATAATAATAATAATAATAATAATAATAATAATAATGATGATAATAGTAATAATAATAATAATAATAATAATAATAATAATAATAATAATAATAATAATAATAATAATAATAATAATAATAATAATAATAATAATAATAATAATAATAATAATAATAATAATAATAATAAAAATAATAATAATAATCTTTGTTGTCCAAATAGGCAATTATTGTTATTATTAAACACCAAAAATAAGAAGAAAAAAAATCAGCAGACATAACTACATGATACAGTGATTTTTTTCATGTAACTTTTGTCAGATTTTCGTGACAGTCTAAGTCGTTACAATTCATCCAATATTAATTCAGAGCAGCTTAATTGAAATTGTTTTTCTAAATTAAATGTAAAACAATTCGACACGAATAGAAACAAGCAAACCAATAACACACACACACACACACACACACACACACACACACAACACACACAATATATATATATATATATATATATATATATATATATATATAATGTTGGGAGACAACAACATTCCTCCCAGAGCGAATACTCGACACGATATTATAGAAGATGATCTGAATTATACTTGAAATACTTTATATATATAAATATGAAATACGTGTGTGGTAATATATATATTATATATATAATATATATATATATAGTTATGTAAGCTTCGCAGTCCGAATGACGCTTGCTGAGAATTGTGTGATTCAGTCATGGTCGATATGTATAGCTGCTCTCTCCATCCATGTAGTTAATTGTTTCCATTGGTCTCGGTCATGGGCCAGAGTTTTGTGGCTGTCAAGATCTTGTGACTTTAGTACGGAGGACAGTGCAGTATTTCTTAGTTCTTCAGGAATTCGGCCTCATCTGAATCCAGAAATTTCTGATATGTAGAGAGGTCCTGGTTCAGGGTAGTTACTATTGATGTTGGTGGTGTCCCTACATATTTGTTGCCATGAAGGAAATATTCTGTCATTGCAGTTTGGGCAGGGATGTTATCTTCTCGACGTAAGATGTGACCAAATAGCCTCCATCGCTGTTCTTTTATTATTGTACTCAGGCGTTGGACCCTGGTTTTGTCATAGAGATCAGTATTTGTAATTGTCTCTGGCCAATAGATTCCGATTACGCGACGTAATTGTTTGCGGTGGTATGAATCGAGACTTTCTAAGTTCTGTTTTTGTGAGGTCCCAGGTTCCACAATTATATGTCAATATCGGAAGAATTAGTGTCTCGTAAATCTGTATTCGTTTATTCTCACTGATTATGTTTTTTTCTATTCCATAAATTTTGGAGTTGGTTTAATGCAATGGTGGCTGCTTTCGTTTTCTGATGTCTTCATTTTCGTTGATCAAATTGCCTAGTTTACGTACACTTTTCCATTCATTTAAATTTCTGTTGATTTTTGTATATTCTGTTTTGGATTGATTCACTTTTAAATCCATGCTTCTAGGGTAGTTGATATTATTGGAAAGTATATTTTCGCTTGATGTTCTGATTCACAGATTAGGTCTGTATCGTCTGCGTATATCATTTCACAACAATATATATATATATATATATATATATATATATATATATATATTATATATATATAATTTTAATATTTACCACAATGTTGGAGTCAGTCTACATCGATGTTTCAGGCCTTTTAGCCATCGCCAGGACTGTGTGTTAGATACATGAGTTTGGTTTGTTGTCTGTTGTTGTTTGTTGAAGTGGTAACGGTTTGTAGTTGATTAATAAGTACTTCCGGCGATGTGGACACGTATTGTATATCTCATGTTTCGTGTTGAGTGTGGCTTCACTAGGGTGTTTGATTATAGTATATTTCTCTTCCAGGCATAAGCTACATTTTTTTGATGTTGGTGTGTATCCTGTTGCTCTAGATAAAATTTTCCATGAAATGTTGTGGTCTAGTTTGTTGTCTTTTGATTTCCAAATATGTTCGCTGAGTTTTGTGGATGTTTTTTTGTTAGTGTTTCTAAATGTTGAAGTGTGGAGGTTGTATCTTGTTTTGAAATTATTTTCCGTTAGTCCTACATATTTTTCTTGCTTGTTTGTTTTAGTTTCGGTGACTGTGGCTTGGTAAATTAAACTTGATTCTAAACATTGATTGTTTAGCGGGCAATGTTCCTTATTTCTTTAGTTGCATTTTCTGGTGGGTGGGTTTTGCTCTTGTCGGTGGTTTATTAATATTTTTTTGTTGTGGCTTGAAATTATTTGTTATATGTTGCGCATACACGAGTAGCTTATTTTTATGGTATTCCTGTTGATAATTTTATGTAGCTTGTGGTTTTTTGGAAAGTGTGTATCAATTAACTTCAGGAACTGCTGTCCAATGTTTGTGCTGATGTTTTTGTCGAAAGGTGGGTTGAACCAAGTAATATGTCGTTTTCTTGTTTTGCGTTCTTCACTTGTGTGTTGAGGTTTACATGAGAGGAGGGGCGTCTGTGTATTCAAATGGTGTGTTGTATTCGCTTTTTGTGAGTGCTTCTTTGTAGGGGGTGGCTGCGACGTTGAATATCTCTCTGTTTTCCGAAAGTTTGCTCACTCTCAGTGCTATGCTTTTTGATATGTTTTCAATGACGGAACGGAGGTGGTTGCTGTTTTTATTAATGTAGCTAATGGTGTTGTTTGGTCTTCTGAACGGTTGGAATGAATTCGATTTTATGTCGAATGTGATGTCGAGGAAGTCAACTGTTTTTATGTTTGTTTCTATCGTGATTTTCAAATTGTTGTTTTGGAATATTTTACAGATTTGTTTTTTGATGTTTTCGTTCGCTCTTGGTCGTTTGTTGGTTATAGCGAGTCCGTCATCTCTATAGAGGCCGATGTATGTGTGTGTATGTTGCAGTTGTGACAGGATGTAGAGTCCCACCAGTTCGCATGTTTCAGCATGAACGAACCCATTGTTACGTCAAAATCATTATGTCGCTTTGTCCACGGCGTGTTGTCATAGTATAGTGTGCTGTGCTTGGTGTGTTTGATGATGTGTTTTTCCTCTTCTTTTTATCTAAAGCAACACCAACATCAGAACAATGTAGCTTATGCCTGGAAGAGAAATATACTATAATCAAACACCCTCATGAAGCCACACTCAACACGAAAAATGAGATGTACAATACGTGTCCACATCGCCGAAAGTACTTATTAATCAACTACAAACCGGAACCACTTCAACAAACAACAATAGACAACAAACCAAACTCATGTAACACACAGTCCTGACGATGGCTAAAAGGTCTGAAACATCGATGTAGACTGACTCTAACATTGTGGTAAATATTAAAATAAATATTCGCTCCATTGCTACATGTCGAGCACTATCCGTACCATATTTGTATCAATCACACGATTCAATATATATATATATATTTTATATATATATATATATATATATATATATACGTGTGTGTGTGTGTGTGTGTGTGTGTGTGTGTGTGTCAGTCAATATACTTTACCAGCCTAGATACATGGAACATAAAGATTACAGAAAAATACAGCAATATTGAGGGTGTTGCATTTCTTTGATTAACTCCTATAACTTTCTCTTTTGATCACATGTTTATCTCTTTCAATATTTCCAAAGAACCATTTTTGTTTCTTTAGATTCCTATATAATGTTTATCCGTCTCTCTCTCTCTCTCTCTCTCTCTCTCTCTCTCTCTCTCTCTCTCTCTCTCTCTCTCTTTCTCTTTCTACTATCAAATTATTTCCGATATTGCAAAGAAGCCTTTTATTCGTTCTATCCGTATTATTAGTCTCAGGACATTCTCTGATTATCAAATGTCTGTTTTGTTTTTATTTCAGGTCATCTGACACTGTTCCCCTTGTGACCATCTACTTACTGGTTCTGACATTGATATCTGTCTGTACAGTCATCGTGTCTATATTTATTGTTTACTTCCATCATTATGAAGAGGTAGAGACTCTTAATCTATCTGTCTGTCTACCTATCCACCAATCTATCTATCTGTCTATCTCTATCTATCTATCTATCTATCTATCTATCTATCTATCTATCTATCTATCTGTCTATCTCTATCTATCTATCTATCTATCTATCTATCTATCTATCTATCTATCTATCTATCTATCTATCTATCTATCTATCTATCTATCTATCTATCTATCTATCTATCTATCTATCTATCCATACACCCATCTATCTATCTATCTATCTATCTATCTATCTATCTATCTATCTATCTATCTATCTATCTATCTATCTATCTATCTATCTATCTATCTATCTATCTATCTAACTAACTATCTATCTATCTATCTATCTATCTACCTACCTATCTATCCATCCATACTGAAAGACATTTCATAATGATATCTTAATTAGCTTAAGAACAAATACGATTCGTTATTGGACTAGTGGGACACCCTCCCCCCCCCCTCTCTCTCTCTCTCTCTCTCTCTCTCTCTCTCTCTCTTCTCTCTCTCTCTCTCTATATATATATATATATATATATATATATATATATATATATATATATATATATATATAACCATGGAATAATAGTTCTGAACTTTTTAATTTTCTCTTTGAATTTCCTAATGTATTCGCCTAGTGTAGTAGAATGTCGTTTGTGTATGTTTTTGAAGCAAGATTTATGCAGGTTGTGTCTGGTTTTGAATGAACACTCAGTGAGGGCAATGTATGTTTCTTGTTTTGGTGTGTCTGGGCGTGTAACTGTGGCTTGACAAATAACGTTTTGAGTCAGGGAATTGTCGTTTAGTGGGCATGTTGCCTGGGTCCTGCAGTTGCATTTTTTTTCTAGGTTGTTGTTAGGCTGAGCTGGCTGTGATAGTTTTCGTTTGTTGTTGGAGAAAATAATATTTTGTATGTTTGGGATGCAGATGTATCCTATTTTGATGGTGTTTTCTTCATGGGGTGTAGGGCGTCACCTGGAGGGGGGAAAAACATACAACACAGCATTGCATGGAAAATCATCTCCAGAGCACAATCGTAACCCCCCTTTCCTCTTCTAAGATTTGCAACCTCTGCTTTGAAGAAAAATTCTACATCATCACAAAACCGAACATGGCGACAGTCAACAGAATAAACGAACTAACATCTTCATGCAGACATAGAAACAAACAGCTTTTATGTAATTACGAACCACCATAACCCCGATAAAGTACGATAAACACAAAAATCTACGTTCGCTTTCACTTCCTGATGAGAGCAGCAGCCTCTTATGGTTCACACTATTATGTTATGACGATCGACCCAATCAGCAAAGTCCGGTCCGCATTCGTGCACCGTCGCAAACCCGCCGGGTAGCATCGTCACAACACACCTTTCGACTAGATGCTCTGCCGTCTCGGGTTCTTGCCCACAGCGTGGACATATTGGACAGGTAGTTAGACCCCACCAATGTAACGCACTTGCCGTTAGGCAGCTCCTCGACCGAAGCCGATTCGCAGCTACCCAGTGTCTCCTCTTACTGGTATCAAAGCCTGGCAACTTCTCACCAAGCTTAGAGGAGTGTAGGTCCCGGCCCCCACGAGGGATTGAATTCGTCCAAACCGACTTCCATCTAGTATGTGCAGCTCTATCCGTAGTCAGGGATTCTGCGTACAAGGTTTGCCGGGACTTATTTCGGCTCGAAACGGGGGCACCGTCCATTATGCGCATGAGAGGGGTATCCCCATTCCCTCTCTCTTTGATCTTACTCAGCCAGTTTCCCGTAATGGTTTCCCTCCGGACTTCGGGGGCTGGATCGCTGCCATTATCGGGCCCCATTCTCTAGGGTTGTTGCTAGCGTTCCCGACACTATGTGCATCGACTTGCGAAGTTTTACATCCACCTTCTCAACGTTTCTGCTTCTACCCCACACTGGAGCGCAATACTCCGCGGTGGAATAGCATAGTGCCAAGGCGGACGTTCTCAGGAGCGCTTGGCTAGCGCCCCAAGTCGATCCCGCCAGCTTCCTCAGAAGACTATTCCGCTTCTCTATCTTCCGGGCAACCCCTTCGAGATGCACCCGATAGGTAAGGCTGCGATCCAACGTCACCCCTAAATATTTTGGATGCGGCTCATATGGGAGTGGCTGGTCCCCGACTAGGACATTCAGTTTGCGGGTGTGCCAACCATTGCATAAGTGAAATGCAGTGGCCACGGTTTTTGAGGGGTTCATCTTCAGGTACCACTTGTCAAAGTAGGATTTGAGTCTGGTGACGTCCTCGCTGAGTACGCTCTCGAGACGGGTCCACACTTTACTCTGAGTAACGAGTGCCCAGTCGTCTGCGTATCCCAGCCTCAGGGAGGAAGTGTTCATATCGCTAATGTAAACATTAAACAACATTGGCGCAAGTACCGACCCCTGAGGGACCCCATTCTTCAATTTCCTTACTTTGCTCGTGACGTCTCCCAGCGCGACGTGAAATTGTCTTTCCCCTAAGATCAAAGAGAACAACTTCGAGGTCTTTTTGCACCTTATGATTTTTGCAAGTTTGAGCATCAACCCTTCGCACCAGACCGTATCGTACGCCGCTGATAGGTCTATAAAGACAGCACCTGTTTGCTGTTTTCTCTCGAACCCGTGCTCAATATGCTCTGTAAGGGCAATGACCTGCTCCGTGGTGCACCTCCCTTCCCTGAAGCCTGCCTGCTCGGGTGGCAGGGCAGCGTCTAGGACCGGCCCCCATCGGTTTAATAGAACACGCTCCAACAATTTGTAAAGACAGCTCAGCAGCGATATGGGTCTGTAACTGTCTGCCTCCTTCGCCGGTTTCCCTGGCTTCAGGATGGCAACTATCTTCGCATGCTTCCACACTTGTGGGAGCTTTCCTTTTGCAAGGACGTCGGACATTGCCTCTGCCAGCCAGGCCCGTGCCCTGGGGCCCAGATGCGTCACCATATCGGAATATACACCATCTATCCCTGCTGCTTTGCCGTTCTTCACATCACTAATGGCTGCACCCACTTCTCGGGGACTGAACGGGGTCGTCCAGTCCGACTCCTCCGCAGGTAGCGAGTCCAAAATTGTACGGTACGCCTTGCGGACACCGCGCTCAAAAGCCTGATTAGGGACCCGTTTTCTACGGCTCTTAATGTTCTTGGCAATTGTGTCTGCCTCACAGTCCGGAGCAGCCTTCGCGTAATTCCGATCTGGGTCCAATTTCTTTATCAACGCCAAGCGTGGCGGCTGGAGTGTGTAAAGTCGAGCCACCGTTGCTTCCTTCCCTCTGCCAGAGACTGAAGTAGTCTATCGGCTGCGTCCTGGGACTGGGTCTGCTGGTACTCTCGGTCTAGCTCTTCCAACTCTGCTGTCCAGCAAGGGGTGTAGAATTTCCGTTTGCCCCGTGGAATAGAGCGTTGAGCGCTCTTAACCAGTAGCCTGCTAAATCTGGTTATATTCTTGGACTTGGGAGGAATGGCAGGGCAAACCTGCTCGATATAGGAACTGAATTCCTCCCAGTCAGCCTTCCTGAAGTTCCATCTGCAAAGTGGGAGAGACTGCACCCAGCTGTGACAAGAACCGGCCTGTGCTGGCTATGCGGAAAGTCCCCGAGGACTGTTCGCTTCACCTGTAGCGGTTCACCGTTCGCGCCTTTCGTTACGAGGGTGAGGTCTGGAGTATACTCCTTCTTATTGCGGGTACCCCGGAAGGTACCCTTGGCTGTAGGATCGTACACTAGGTGTAGATCGTTACAGTCCATCCATGAGCGGAGTTGTCTTCCTGCCTCGTTGCAGTCTCGGTAGCCCCATGCGTGATGGGGGCTATTAAAGTCTCCCAGACAGATGGAAGGATGGCTGACCACCGGTACCGGTGGTGTAGTCCAAGTCGCTCTAGGTGGTTTGTAGATATTATGCAAACACAGTCCACCTACTTCCACGGAAATTCGGTTCACCCCATTGCTGTCCGTTACGCTCTCAATGACCCTTACCTTCGATGGCTCTTTAGCCTGGGTGATAGATCTGGTGATCGGGGTGGCCACTCCACGGGACCTCTTCGCCCAATCCATCTTTCTGGAAAATTTTGATTCAGGTAGTCACGCACACAAATAGCAAAGTGTGGTGGAGCTCCATCTTGCTGAAATATGAGGTTTTGTCGTCTAATTACAGGAACATTTTCTAGGTATTCATACAGGAAGGTCTGTAAAAGCTCTAAATAAGTTTCTCCGGTGACATTGCTAGTATTGAAAAAATAAGGACCAACGATTTCCTCCTCCCATATTCCAGCCCAGACCAATATCTTAGGATTGGTCTGATGATGACCCTCCTCATGCCAGTTAGGATTTACTTCTGACCAATAGCGCATATTGTGACGGTTTATTTGCCCATTTAACTGAAAAATTGCTTCATCACTAAATAATATTGAAGAATCCAGGTGATTACACAATATATTTGAGCATCTATTGTGATTTTGATTAATAAAATTGATATTCATTGATATTCATATTTGTTCTTATATAAATCTACATGATGCGCGACTTCTGGGACACCCTGTATATATTATTTTAATATTTACCATAATAAAAAAATAATAATTCGCTCCATTGCTACATGTCGAGCACTATCCCTACCATATTTGTATCAAACATGATTCAATATATATATATATATATATATATATATATATATATATATATATATATATATATATATTCATTTACAAGATAAACTAGACAGTTTTTATTCGCCATTATCTCACAGAAGAGAAAATATACTGGTACGTGTTTAATATCTTAAGGATACAGACAGATTTTTCTTTCTGCTGACGTATTACAGGCCTTTATTGACACAAGTGAGGAGAAGAAACGGGCCGCCAAACAGGTCGGTACAAAATTTACATGTTGTAAATGCGCACTAAAAATGTGTCAGTGCATTTCATTACATAATCAATCGAAGGAGAAAATTTTGGATTTGCATTCTTTTCATTTTCTGAAAGAATATGCTCACTAGAGCATTTTTATGTTTATTTGAAGTAAATCTTGTGATTTTTCATGAAGTTATGGTCAGATGTATGGGAAAGGTATCCAGTAATTTTTCTCAAATTTTATACTGTTTCAACTTGCCTAGCTGTAAAAAATATTTAGAAGTGAAATTAAGCTTTGATATTTCCCGAGGATGTTCAAAAAGGGTTGATTTAATCTTTATGTTAAGAACTCACATTTGCTAAAAAATTGACCTTCTAACTAAACTTTGCAATATCTCAGTCCAAACCCTTTCACCATCCGACTGATTATGTCATTCACTGTAACATATTTCAGATATTCATTTCGCATAAACGTTGCTACCAGCAGTTGCCGCACCGAATGTTATGCTCTGTGAGGTTGCTTTGAAAAGTCACAAACCCGGGATTCGACCAAAGCTGACCCCTTCCGTAAAGTTGCTCTACTGAGATGGCACATAAACACCAGGACTGAGATCAGAATATGTTGGATGGAGTTTTAGTTCACAGACGAATCTTTTTGAAGCTGATTCCAGAGACAAATGAATTTCGTGCAATCAAAGTCGAGGTGAACATTTCAATGACGAAACCATCATTGAAGTAAAAATATATCTGTAACTTGAGTGACAATTGGGGTAGAAATACACGTATTAACCAAAGACTCAACTCAGACCTATACATCCGTGATCAGTGATAGATCAATGTAAGGGTGATGAACTAATGGCCAGATGTGTCACCTGACACGAATCCCATTTATCACATATGGGATTTTATGAAAAGAAAACTAAAATGAACAAGAACGCGTACAAAATCAGAAGAAATGTTCGACAGACTAAATACCATTCGGAGTGATATACCAGCAGCTGGTATCATTAATGAGCCTGGCTGGCATTGCATTGATCAATTCTAACGGTGGACATACAAAATACTGAAGTGGGTAATGTGATCCGATTTCAATTTTGTGCTCGATTTTCTAAAATCAATTTTTAATGACTGGTTATAAATCGTCGTAACTTTTGAACAGTTATCACAAATATAATAGATTATACACCAAAACAAAACTAGTTTTGTCTAGTTTCCAAATATGTATATGTCATTGTCCAACCAGTATTGAGCTTTTAGCAGAAACAAACTGTCCAGTTTCTTTTGTGAAACTCTCTCTCTCTCTCTCTCTCTCTCTCTCTCTCTCTCTCTCTCTATATATATATATATATATATATATATATATATATATATATATATATATATAGGGTGCGAGAAAATAAAAGTTCCCACTTTGGAGATCTGTCATTTAAAAAGTAATAATAGTAGACACTTGTCCTTTTATCACACAATTCATTTATCATTTAATAATAGCCATGTGAAATGTCTAAACCATTGAACAAGTAGTTATTATTTTACAAGACTTTTTAAAAACGTACCCTAATATCATAATATCAAAGTTGCGTCAGGATTTCAAAAAGCTCATACGTGAACGGTCGAACCGCCGTTTTGTGACACTACAGTACGTAGGCGTTTTTTCCACAAAGCAATTGAACGACGGATATCATCAATAGTTATTCTGTCCCACGCATCCTGGATTGCTGCTTTCAATTAATTGCTCTTCATCGAATACTTTTTGTCTGCCCTTGTACACAATGTTTGACATTATGGCCCAAATGCTGTAATCCATAGGATTTAAATCAGGGCTCATGGGAGGCCATTCATCTTTTGTTATGAATTTAATGTTGTTTTCCACTAAGAACGGATGTAGCCCCGTCTTGTTGGAAAATAAACGAACTATCAGGATACAGTGTTAAGCAATCTGGTAAAAGTTTTTCCTTAAGCAGTGCCGTATAATTCTGTGCATTCACTTTTGTTTTTTTGGTATCGATGAAATGGAGACGGGTTTTGCCGTTCCAACTAACCCTTCCCGAAACCATAATTTTTTTGGAGAACCGATTACTCTCGTGGTAAAGTCTATCCAGTGAAATGTCAGTTTTTCTACTACCGTACACAGCGTTATTATGGCTGTTTCTTGCAAGTTCAATAGTGAAGTCTTTTTCGTCAGTAAATATGACATGCTTAACGTCGTTGTGGGTGAATTTGTCTAGTAAAGCTCTCGCTCGTGTTTTGCGTTTTCTCTTGACGTTTTCAGACTTTCTGCTGGTTTTGATTCGTTTGAAAGGGCGGACATTAAGATTTTTTTTTTTAGAATCTGCCGTACGGAAAAGTCACTTATGCCTAGGACACCAGCAACTTCACGAGTAGAGAGATGGGATCCAGGATTGTTTTCTTGAGACAGAATAGCATCTTCCACAAAATCGATATTTTCCTCTACCCTCGCTGAACGGTGGCGGCAACCACCTTTTTTTCTATGAATTGACCCTTCTTTTCGTACTTTTGTAATGATTTTGTTAACCGTCCTGACTGACCAGTTCTTATTCGGAAATTCTCGAATAATCTTTTTACCAGTCCTCGGAAAATGCTTTAACAACACTTTCATCTTCCTCAGAATAAACCACGGCTGTTAGTTGTCAGTTTTAGGAACTCGGTTTTCTTGTTTTGTTTGTGTGTTCAACACAGCGCACATGCGTACAATGAAACAGGAAGTAAATGGGTGAGCTGCACAATACCCTTGCGGCAAGATCTTGCCCAGTGAATCGATAGGACGTTCAAAGTAATTCATGACGCGAATTTCTCGAATTCTTGATATGACAATATTTTAGTGATATTCTTTGAACAGCTAGATATAACTCTTGAACCTTTCATCCGTTTTTCTTGAAATTTGAGATTCGTAAAATCAAGTTGTTAGATTCACAATGTGCAAATTTTGTGATGATTTATAAATATTATCATTGTCTTGTGCGGCTATGTGGTCTAGTTGTATGACACTTGCTTTCGGATCGGAAGGTCCTGGGTTCGAGCCTCGCGCTCGGCGCATAGTTGAGTCCTTGGAAAAGGCTCTTTACTCACATTCTCTCACCGTACTCAGGTGTAAAATGAGTACCTGGCCGTTAACAGCGTTGTCTTTGTCCGAAATATTGTAATATCGCCTAACAGGCGTCATGTCCCGTCCTATATGTTAAATGTTGCTGTTGGTCAGGGACCTCTTGTAAAGCGCTTTGAGCACATTTAGTGGATATTGCTCTATATATAGCTCAATTTATTATTATTATATTATTAAAGAGCTCTAATTTGGGGCCTTTTATTTTCTCGCACCAGATATATATATATATATATATATATATATATATATATATATATATATATATATATAAATATATGTATATATATATATATATATATATATTATATATATATATATATATATATATTTATGGTGTGTATATATAAATGTGTGTGTGTGTGTGTATGTGCGCGCATGCACTTTTGTTTGAGTGTGTGTGTGATATTCCCACAGCCTTCCCAAGCCTTTACCTAACGCTTGTTATAGTTTTTTCCATTATTCTTTCTCCTTTGTAGAAAAAGACCAATCACCAAAGAGTGTCTGCAAAATTCAAGTCCATTTTTCGCAAACTCAATGTAATGGACAAAACACGGAAGAATTTCCCAGTTCAAGTAAAACCCGTCACAACTAGTCAACAACTTTGTTACTCTTCAGAGATGAAGATTGAGAAAAGTTATGCTGAAATTTATGAAAATGAGGGATCAAATAAAATACACGACATTCTAACTGATTTAGATGGAAAGATGAATGACAACTATTCTTCCGACCAACCGGAAGTAGACGAGAAAGGTGGCGGGGCTGATTGTCATAACGTCAACAGCTGGAGACAGTTTGGTCAACATTTAGATTGCGTTTCTTTCATTGTGTTTACCATCATTTGGATTTCAGTGACGGTTGGATTCTTGGCTGAAATTTCTGGATAAAAACACCATGGTATTGGTGATAGAACAGGAATGTGCTACATTAACATAATATCCAGCGCCTAAACCTTGTAATATGCCCGTATGTGGCAGATCCAGGAAATTAAGTGAAATGTACATTAAGATGATCAGAAATAAAGAATTTTAAGAAACCAGGCAATATTAATTTTTCTCAATAAAACATTTTAATCGTTTCATGGTATTGAATGGCTATGTGGTCTAGTGGTTTGACACTCATCTTCGGATCGGAAGTTCCTGGGTTCGAGTCCCGCTCTGAGCGACGCATAGTGGAGTTCTCGGAAAAGGCTCTTTACTTACATTCTCTCACCGTATTCAGGTGTTAAATGAGTACCTGGCTGTGAACAGCAATATCGCCCAACAGGCGTCATGTCTCGTTTTACATGTTAAGTGTTGCTCTTGGCTAGGGATATTGCGCCATAAAAAAGTTAAAGTTTAAGTTAAGATTAATTTCATGCGATCAACAAGAATTTGAATTTTCATCATCTATTTATAACCGGTGTGATATCCATTTAAGAAAGTGGGTCACCGCATAGGGGTCAGTCAGTCTGGTACATTAGATTGGTCTAATAATAATAATGATAATAATAATAATAATAATAATAATAATAATAATAATAATAATAATAATAATAATAATATAATAATAAATGATAATAATAATAATACTAATAATGATAATAATGATATGATAATAATAATAATAATAATAATAATAATAATAATAATAATAATGATAATAATGATGATGATGATGATGATGATGATGATGATGATGATGGTGATGATGATGATGATGATGATGATGATGATGATGATGATGATGATGATGATGATGATGATGATGATGATAATAATAATATTAAAAGCTTTACAGACACATCAACTGAAAGTAAATGCTGACAAAACAGATAGAAATAAATATAGCTAATACAATAATCATTCATTCACTGATAAATATATTTAAGAACATTAGATCTTTAAATTAGTAGATTTCGTTTTAATCATGGAAAAGCCAAAAACATGCGTTTTCGTTAATAATCAGCTCTACTGTATTTCACCAAGAGAACTGTAACAATAAGTTTATTTAGGATTCATTTTGCTGAAAATGGTAAGACATTTTGGCAGGTCAACGTGACAACAAACCACGGCTATTTATGGGATCCATCACGGTGCAGTCCCAAGTCCAGATTAATATACCAGATTTCTATATATCTTGTCATCAAAACTACAAAACATAACTTGTAAGAATTAAGCATTAATACATTTTATGCAGTTGTTATGACAGAATTTATGATATTGCATTTACATTAAAAGATATACCTCACCAATTTCTGCGGTACGTTTTTGTAAACAAATATTCAAAGGCGTCGATTCAACATTTTTGCTTCGACAAAAACAACTGACTTGTATAACATTTTAAACTATTGCAACAGTGAAGTCATGTGTGTTTGCGTCATACAGTTAGTATTAAAATTCAGCAATGGCAATGGCTATGGCTAGTTATATAATTCTTTCTCTTTGAAAGCTGTGTTATAAAAACAGCCACAGTTGTTCTAATTCCACAGAATTTGGCACGATATACTTTCTTTATTATGATAGAGACGCAATAGACCGACTTTGTTCATTGATTATTGGAATAAATGATAAATCCTAGCACTATTCTGATTGCTAGAGTTCGTTACAAAAGCAATTGACTGGATTGACTGAGGGTTATAAAGGAAGGTGAAGCGTGACAATAGTGGAAACCAACTTATATATAATTATAGTCAGATTTTTAATCAGTGGCGCGTCTTTTTCTTCTTTTTCTCAGCAGTCCCTCTGCACAGCTGCAAAAATTGTATGGACCTCGGAATCAATGTGTCGTAATTAAAAAATATTTTTTCATGAATTTTAGAACAATAGTAAAAGATGTCGCTTATTACGACTATATTAAAACCGATAACTGGTAAGGATCGAAACAAATAGATGATTTACAGTATCAGAATGACGACTTTTTCGCTTATCCATTTTAAAGGCATTTGTTAAAATGGAATGTTCGGTTAATTGAAACTTATATGATGTGCATACAATATTTGAATATGAAGGAACGAATGGTAATCCATCTACATGTTATAACTATCAATATACATTACTGATGAATACAATTCAAAGTGAACATTACACTTATCCAACATAATTTTGATTTCAAAATTTTGAGAAATAGCTTGTATTTATGCCAAAGAGGATTACATAAATTGAATGTAGACTGATCAAAAGTAGGAAGGACTGTCCGAAAAGTGCATCATGACCTTTGCAAAAGAACTTGGTCCAATTTATACATTCTTGTTCCAGGCATCGCTGGATCATGGAGAAATTCCAGATGACTGGAAACATGGGCAAATAACACCAATCTTTAAAAAGGGGAAGAAAGGACCAACCCAGACAATAACAGACCTGTGTTTCATGCCAATATCATGCAAACTACTAGAACATATACTTCACAGCATCATCATAAAGCACTTTGAACAAAACAAGACTCTAACTGACGTGCAATATGGCTTTGGCGATATCGGTCATACGAATCACAATTATTACAACCTGCACCGACTTCGTAAACACCTTAAATTCAGAGGGCCAAACCCATGCAATCCTGCTCGATTTTAGCAAGGCATTCGACACAGCTCATCACAAAAGCTTATTGATAAAACTCAATCACTATGATATTTCAGGCAATATGTACTCATGGGTTGAATCATTTCCCACCGGCCGCACACAGAAAGTAATGGTTGAAAACAAAATATGGTCATCAATGCCAGTGCTATCAGGAGTACCACAAGGGACAGTACTCGGACCGCTACTTTTTCTTATTTAAATCGCAACGATATGCCAGAACGAAAATCCCCAGGCTCAAAGATTCGGTTGTCTGCAGCTGACAGTCTATTATACCGACAAATAAAATCAGAGAAAGACGGAGTCATTCGACAACTGGACTTCGCAAAACTACAAGAATAGGAAAGCGAGTGGAAAATGGAGATCCATCCCAAAAAATGTCAAGTCATCCGAATAACCAGGAGGATAATTGACAATAACTACACAGTCCACAATAAAAATTGAAAACTGAAACAAAGGCTGATTACCTGAGCATAACAATCGACGACAAGTTAAGATAAAACCCACATATTGAAAAGAAATGCAACAAAGTCAATAACACCCTTAGCTTTCTACGTCGGACCCTATCATCATGCCCTACGAGAGTGAAAGAAAAGTTCTACAAAATAATTGTAAGACCTGTTTTGGAATACAGCAGCATATGGGACCCGATTACATCAATATCGATCAATCAGATAGAAATGATACAAAGGAGGGCCTGTCGATTTGTCTGTAATGACCACAACTGACAACAAAGTGTAAAAGACACGATGGAGCATTTATACTGGACCCAACTTATTGAAAGGAGAAAGACGCAAAAGCTGAATATGTTGTTTAAGGGCCGACGGGGAACCGCCACCACCATATTAGTACAGTGAAAAACCACGGAAGAAAAGAAAATGCATATGCACTGTCATATTCCAGAATCAATGCGCTATAGTTATCTCGACAAGTTTAAAACAAATAAATATTACATCAATGCCACACCACCACACCTAGTTGCGTCAATCTTCATCACATGAAGCTGCAACTATTTTTGGATTAGATTGGATTGGAATAGTGGGGGTCCAACGTTTTAGTAGCTCAACGCACACACTATTTCCCCCGCTGCTCTGTTATTATGTAGTCTGTTGAAAGTAGGTATACCTTAATTCTTTTGTGACATTACAACAGAACAACGAAAAAAGTAGGATCACTGATTAGAGATACGGGAGACATAGAAAGAAGAAACACTTTATCAACGATCGGACAAAACATGGATTAGAAAAGATTAGATAAAAATGAATACTAAAATCAAATTATACTAACCCTTGTGAAACCAGTGCTTATGGGAACCAAAAAAAAAAAAAAAAAAAAAAAAAAAAAAAAGAAACAGATGCACAGATGCACAGAAAATAAAAGTTTCCTGAATATCCGACACCCACAAGAATGATCAATAAAGCAGTGTCAGAAAAGTGAAATGGCAGACCCCTATCACTTCCAATCCTTGAGGCAAGATGGCGACAGATACTCAGCAGAGATGGAAATGTACCAGCGACATTTATAAAGCAATGAATACCTTTTAAAAAGCCCCCCCCCCCCCCCCCAAAAAAAAAAAAAACAAAACAAAAAAAAAATAAAACTTGAGCTTTTATATAGCGTAATATCCACTAAACGTGCTCAAAGCGCTTTTCAATGGGTTTCTAGCCAAAAGCAACACTTAATATGTGGAACAAGACATGAAGCCTGTTATGCGATATATTTTTTTCGGACAGAGATAACGCTG
This sequence comes from Berghia stephanieae, assembly GCF_034508935.2. NCBI lineage: Eukaryota > Metazoa > Mollusca > Gastropoda > Nudibranchia > Aeolidiidae > Berghia > Berghia stephanieae. The sequence continues at coordinate 36,516,981 of NC_088366.1, forward strand.
TTAACGGCTATAACGGCTTAATTTTATTCCGCGTAATGAGTTGTAAAGGAAACTGTACTCGGTTTATAAAACATAGCAAATCTACCTTAAGTAAGGTAGATTGTGTACCACACCTGAGTACGATGAGAGATGTGAGTAAAGAGCCTTTTCCAAGGTTTCAATTATGCGCCATTCGGGAGTCGAACCCAGGACCTTCCGATCCGAAAGCGAGTTTCATACCACTCGACCACATAGCCGCACTTTTTAAACCCATATGGGCACAGTTAATGTAAAGACAAACTACCCACCATAATTCGCAATTCTTACTTGAGACCTAAAACGAGTCAAACATATCGAAGGAAGATCTGACTTTAGCACCCACAGCAAAGGACCGTGAACTGTGGAACACATCGACACAGACGGTTAAACGGGTAGCCGAGGCGTCACGATTGGATGATTAGGAAACGAAAGGCATTAAGTCAAGAAAGTCAGGCCATAAAATGTATATATATAATTATATCATTGTATGTGTAGATCCGTAATTGATACAGGACACTTGAAGGCTATGGTTCTGTCAGCCTTTAACTGATATTGTACTGTGTTGTTTCATGATACACTATATTTATTAGTTTTAATTTTGCACACATCGATAATGTTCTTGGTTATTTACAATCATCGTCAAGTAATGGTAACGGGTCACCGACTGCCTGAAAATAGTTTCATATGTGTTGAGTGATGTGTTTGTGTCTTTTTCATAAAGATATTATTTCTTAAACACCGATACACACACTGCATTATCTATCCATAATTTCATAATCATTATTAGAATCTTCTTTCCCTCGAGGCAAGACGTAAACACAAAAACAATCCTTGTTTTTCTTTTCTTATATTTTTGTATACAAGCCAAACAACATTATTTTCAAAACGTATTTCAATATTATCTTATGCTAGTGAATCAAAGAAGAAGAAAAACACTTCTTATTCATAGAAATCAATTTACACATTAAATGTATTCGGTAAGATTTATTATATAAATAAATATAATATTCTATATTTAAAATAGACATTGACGATTACTGGAACTCTCTCAGGCGTGTCTTGGAGAGTGAACACCCCCCCCCCCCCCCCCACACACACACACGAATCGAAATAAAAGAACGAGCCCTGTCATTTTAGCAGAAGCGAATGGCTGTCTTATGATCTAATCAATTCGTGCTTTATGCCTTACCAGTTCAACCATGCTATACTGTGTTTTTTCATGGATTGTTATGTATTATTGTTGTTATGCTGTGAATTGTGATTTCAGATGAATGCAGTCTTCTAATTTGATCTTTTGACAATTGGTGTTGAAATGAAATAAATTCATGTTTATGATTTTAGTGCATAAGAATGATAACAAATGACCTTATAGACTTTGATGAGGATAATTACATATCTATTTCTATCTATATTGAAAGCTGTTAATGTTGTTCAATAGTTCAGCGGGATTTCCTTTATTCTATCTTATGACCAGAAGCGACCACGGTTACACTTACATTCGCGTCTGTTTCAACTATTTTCAATTCTTTTTGGCAGATAGAACTGGCGAGAATTTCTGTAGTTTTATTTTAAAAGGAAGTATATGGTTTTTACAAAGTTTTCAGAAAAGGCAACCAAAAGTTAATTTTTCTTACTGTTGTTTATTTTGAATAGATTGTGACATGTGCCTCGTTTTATACGTTATGATAGCATCAATAACTGTATTCTACGTAATTAGTTTGATATTATCGTTTTCTTTTTGTTTCAAATTCATTGGTTGAATGCGAATACAATACCAGATAATCAATATAAGGAACAAAGACACTGCCTTACTACGGGACCTTCAGATGAAATGGTACATCCGCTCATTCATTTCCTCTGGTTACATTTACTTAAGGTAGATTTGCTATGTTTTATAAACCGAGTACAGTTTCCTTTACAACTCATTACGCGGAATAAAATTAAATTCTCTGCACCTTCCGACAAATCGAAATCTTACTGTAAAAAGTTGAATTCCTGGTAAAGTGGTATTCACAAAAATGACTGAGTATTACAATACACAAAACAATGAATAAAATGTATTGTGACAAAGAAAGAAACATTTCTATGTTTTCATGTGGCAAACTGTGGGTATTTGCCTTAATATCAATATTCTGTTCTTGCAACGGGGCCTCGTACCAAAACATGACCCAATTATTTCGGGACAAGCTGGGATCTAAAAGTGGCTATCAAACCAATGTCCGTCCATTGCTTGACCAAGCGAAGATAATAGAAGTTAAAGTTAAATTTGATGTTGTGGCCATACTGGAAATCGATGCAAAGAAGCAGCAGTTTTTGGTCAACGGATTTTTGAGTTTATTTTGGAATGATGAGGTATGATTGATTTAAATATAAATTAATATGAATGGCAAATTATATGACTTACTGACTTAATATTCTGCGCTTGCTAAATCTTTAGGGGTTTCATTTTTCTTATCCCTGGGGATCGAACCCCAGACCTCCTGATAACCGGTCTGACGTGCTACCAATACACCACAGAGGCTACCCGAGAGTAAGAACACTTTTAAAGATCTTTCTATTATTTACCTCAAGAATTTATTTTTAAAAAAAGTATTTCCTGTCATCCCTCGCCTTTTCATAGACTAAGAGTTGCAAAGCCTGAGCTTAGAGAATTTGTCTTTGGCTTTTATCCGATGAAATTGATGCCATCGACATAGATAGGGGTCCCTATGGCTCAGAGTAGAGCACTCATTCACATGCGAGGAACCATGATTGCTCCCGGGTGCAGTCGAGATATTTTTTTCTGACCCCACCCCCTGTCCACCCAACAGTGATTAGGTAGCTAATACTGCGGAAAGTACTTTGCTATAGACAAGCATCCTATCGAAAAGGTGGCAAACGATTGCTATTGTCTATCGAAACCGGTAGAAACTCCGGCTTCATGGGCTTAGGGGATCTGAAGGATAACCACTAGGACATAGATTGTCTTTGTTTAATCTGAGTCGGAATCTACAGCGCTGCCTCGTCCTTTAACGAGTTGACTACCGTACTCCAGAAAGACTGTTTGTAAAAATTTGGCCAGAAAACTCGTCCTTCGATCATTGATCGATTTAAATGGCCCTTATCTTGGCAAACGCTCTCAAACTTGGGACCTGGGTTGATGATGATGATGATGATGATGATGATGATGATGATGACAACGATAAAGGATGACGATGTTAGTGGTGGTGTAGATAATCATGAGGTGGTAATGGAAATGGTGATAAAAATTATGATAATGATGATGGTGATGATGACGATGATGATGATGATGATGATGATGATGATGATGATGATGATGATGATGATGATGATGATGATGATCATGATGATGATCATGATAATGAAGATGATGGTGACGACGGTGATGATTATGGTGATAGTGGTAATGGTAGTAGTGGTGGTTGTAGTGGTGACAGCAACGAATGGTGGTGGCAGTGGTGGGGTGGTGATAGTAATGATGGCCTAAACCATTGAACAATAACAATATTCTTAGATTGTGAGGTGGAATCCAGCTGAATACAACGACATCTACCTGATTCACCCTGAACCCAAACAAATATGGCGTCCTCGCCTCATTCTCACTAACACCGTGGAACAACGTGACCTTTTTGAAGATGACTACTGGTGAGTATGTTTAATCCTTTACAGCCTGGCTTTTATTTTCACTTTAACCATTTAACAGTCGTACACAATTCCCACCCCCCCCCCCCAAAAAAAAAAGACAAAACAAAAAAACCAACAAAAAACAAACAAAAAAAAACAAAAAACACAAAAAAACACGTATTTACAAATTTGGCCAGAAACTAGTCCTTCAAATATCGATTTATTTAAATGACTTTCATCTTGGCAAAAACTCTCAAAACTGAGACCTCGCGACGTTTTGAGGGACGAGTTTTCTGGTCAAATTTTTATATATATGTATCTTTCCAGAGTACATCGGTTAACTGGTTCATCTGGAAATTTTATTATTCTCAGTGAAAGAACAGAATTAGAATGTCTACTCTCGTTGTAAAACATCTGCTATTAGAAGAGATAGATAACGGGATCAATCATGATTTGGACACAGTTTAGACTCGGCTTTGAATTGTTAAACGCGAGCTTTTTTATTCAAGGCGATGTCCACTAAATGTGCTCAAAGTGTTTTACGTAAGTCGAGACAAAACGTCAACAGAGCATTATGCCAATCCTTTGGTTTACAGAGACAAAGCTCTTATCGGGCAGGTACTTAGTTTACACCCGATAACACCGGTGAAAAATGTGACTATAAAGTAAAGCTTAGCATAGTAAATGAAGAACATACCATAACATTCGCCTCTTGATTAGATCATACATACCATCATCCCAATTGCTGTATAAGTCAGTAAAAAAGAATTGGATCTTAACAACTGACAGAAGTGAAGAAAAAAAATACAAAGATGAAGGATAAATTATGGGAAGGGGGAACCCAAAACGTTCAAAACACTCGTCTTTGTAAAAGGCTGTACTTACCATCACATCAATTATCATATTGCTTAATAAAATAATGTATGGGGTCTTCATAGCTCAGAAAAGTGATAAAAAGTGATGAAGGGAAATTTATCGTGGTAGATAAGGGGAATACCCGAAACGTCCATAACATTTGTTTAAAAAAATAATGCACTGATAGCTCGGAAAAGGGAAAAAGCGATGAAAGGTAATTTATTATGGTAAATGAAAGGCATACCCGAACCGTTCATAACATTCGTCTCTTGAATAGTGTCATCACACCATCTCTGCATTGCTCTATATTATGTACGGGGTCTTAGTAATAGCTCGGGAAAGGGATAAAGCGATGGATGGTAATTCATTATGGTAGATGAAGGGTATACCCGAAACTTTCACAACATTCGTGGATCTAGGCGCTATATATATCCATTCATTCATTCATTCATTCATTTATTCGTCTCTCTGAAAAGTCGTACTTACCATCACCACAATCACCGGGCCTAGTGTGTGACCTGTGTGACCTACTATTAGGTAGAGGGAGGTTATATTATGGTCAAAGCATTGGCCGTCTCCAAGTAAAAGTTACGCTACACCAGAGCGATTTCCCCATGAAAGTCCTTAGTGTTAGATTCACTCTAGAGTGAAACATCATTCATATTATGCGAAATATCTTGCATTGTGCCTTTTATTTTTATTGTGTTGTACTACTTGATTTTCATGATATATTATGTCAATTGACAGTTTGTCTGTTTTTAGATTATAGTTACAAATGTATGATTTAATGTAATAATGCCAATGTAAAGCGCACAGTGCAGGACATTGTCATTGTTATGCGCTGTAGAAATGCTATTTATTATTATTATTATTATTATTATTATTATTATTATTATTATTATTATTATTATTATTATTATTATTATTATTATTATTATTATAACTATTATTATTTTTATTATTATTATTAATATTATTATTATAGATGGGAACTTAATTTTTTGCAGGCTTTTATCGGTGGTTTTAGCAATGAGTTTGGTAGTAAGTGACTAGGTGGATGGAAATTATTGCAAAAATCTGGTTCCATCATTGTGTTTTTGGGTAAAGAACATGCACACATTGTCCCAATCGAGTGATGTGGAAATTTTTACCTAGCTTTAGGCAGTGACGGATACTGCAAGAGTTGTATAACAAACATGATGCCCACTAGGCGCGGTGTCCTGGATGAAATCGAAATTTTGTATTATATGGCCTGTTAGGGGAATGACTGAGACACGGTGAGGCGCATTGAGTTAAGTGGAAATGCACTGTAGAAAGGTTCTATAGATCACTATCATTGATTATTCTCCATGGTGATCCCATCCCTTTGCCTCCACCAGCCCCACGTCAACCGCATATGACGGCAATACCAGCTGGCATCCAGGAAGTCTCTTCCCTACGTCATGCAAACTAAATCTATACAAATATCCCTTTGATGAACAAGACTGTTACATAGAGGTCAGTTTTATTTCGATTTTGTGACCTTAATTACCTTACAAAAAGGAAGAAAAAAATATGAATAAGTGGATTCCTAAATGTTTTCTATATATTATGAAGACTATAATATTTGTGTAATGAGCCACCGAGTGATTCGGTTTCTTGACTCAACTCAGGTGAGAACGGGAACTTGAGAGACATTGAATGAGATTGTACGAGTACCAATATAGAAAAAGCGCCTAATTCTATGCAATAGATTGGGACTCCCAGATCATATTAATGGTTGAAAGCGTGAGGGATGTGGAAAAGACATTTGCAGCCATAGGAATCAGGGCATGTACTTACTACTTGAAATCAAAATGTGTTCGTCTCCATTATGGGGGTAAACATTCTACCTTCCCTATAGAGTAACCTAGAGCAATATTTTAGAAAATGAAAGAATAAACAAGCTTTGCATAATAAGTTTGTAGTTTACCTCAGAATTTTCTGGATTTTACCTATAACTATTTTATGGGGGGTTAAAATTAGTGCCGCGCTGAGGACCGGACCGAGGACCGGTCCCACGGTCTTTTAGCTGTGAACCGTGGTCCAGTCCCAAAGAGGAAGACCGCCGGCGGTCCTCACTTCTTATCACCTTTCAACGGTCTCGCGCCATACTACTTCCCCAGCGATTCGTTGCCTCGGTCCTTTGCCTATCTTCCACCAATCACCACCCATCCCACTTAATTAATCGCACCCACCCCCCTTTGCCATACACTAAACGACACAGACGACCATAGAGGCAGACGACCACCTCCCTCCACTCCGCAAACCGCCCTTTCGTGTGTGAGATGGGGGGAACAGGAGGCGCACGCCTTGGACGATTCCATTATACGGGGTAAATTTCAAAATTTACTACACCATAATGATCGCAATGACAATGATCTATGATGAAGGCATGACCCCTCTTCTCTAATGGGTTATTGTTTGAAATGTATGTGACTACTAAAGATGTGTGTGTGTGTGTGTGTGTGTGTGTGTGTGTGTGTCGAACCTAGCAAGTTGCAAGTCTGATTTTTTGTTTTCTTTTGTCCATCTCTTGTCGCCACTCCTTTCTATCGCATTGTTGTCATTTAAAATAATACAATAATATTAAAATTTCGTTTGGTGTTTTAACTAATCAAGTAATATGAGTTTCATTAGTTTCTTCCGTCCAAAAAAACCAGTTATAACGTCTGTATTTTTAAAAGGTCCAATAGAATATTTGGGGACCCCGATAGCTCAGTTGATAGAGCACTCTCTTTATACGCAAAGGGCCAGAGATCGATCCCGGGTGCAGTCGATTTTTTTCTGAATCCCTGTCTACTCAGCAATGAATGGGTAGCTGAGTTTGTTAGATCTGGCGAAAAGTCACCATCGACCCCTCTTATCACCTCATCCACCCCTCTTATTATAACTTCACGTCTCTCTCTTACTCTTCAATGCTCGCTGCCCTCTAATGTGTGTGTGTGTGGGGGGGGGGGGGGGGGGGAGGGGGGGGGTAGGAGTTGCGTGTGTGTATCAACGCCACGAACAAGTCGATCAACGCCTTGGGCGATGCCATTATCTCCGTTAATGGGGATAAATTTCAAATTTTATTAAATTATCGAAGTAACAATGAAGTACGGTGAGCAAATAAAGAAGGCATCACCCCTCTTCTCTAATTAGGTTACAATTTGAAATGAGTGTGACTACTCCGTGTGTTTTACTCCTGTAGGCCACGGTTTTCATCGTGTAGCGGTCTTTAACGGTTCAAGAATGAACGGACCGGTCTAGAGACCGGTCCTTGCGGTCTTCATTTCCCAAGGACCGTAGGACCGTGGTCCTTAAGCTTGCCAAGGACCGCCCCGGACTAGTTAAAATATTCAAAATATCATTATTCTTGAGTCATCTTATAATATTTTTGTTTCCATGATGAGGAAATACTAGGTTTTATCATTTGACGCTTGCACCGTGTAGCGTATTGGGGAATATAAAAGTTTAAGAAAGCTGTAATATATGAACGTGTATATATATATATATATATATATATATATATATATATATATATATATATATATATATATATTGCATCTCTTTCCATCTATAGCTGTATTCTATGGGTTGGACTATTCAAGAGTTGGAATTCACATCCTTGACCGGTGAGGTGGGCAAAAATTTCTACACTGAGAGTGGCGAATGGGAAATCACGGACACTATACTCATGGGCTACCAGAATATTGAGCTACCCTATTTTAAAGTAAGGAGTTCTCTTTTCTCTTTATAGACAAATCTTAGTGGTCCTTCAAAGCTGAAACGTTTGTTAAGCCGGATTTTATAAAACAACTTTAAAATGAATTTAACGGACTGTGAAATATCTCACGCTTTGAATAGGACGTTTGCTTGTCACAAATTACTTTTCGTTGATTGGACGTCACCTGACCGAGAGCACGTCAATTTAAAAACTTATAACTTCCAACTGAGGATATCTTTCCTTTGGATAAGGAGATTTCACTAATTATGAAAAAGTATTAAAGAATGAAAAATAATATTAAATTTTAAAATATAATGTTATTGGGGTGAGAGAAAAAAATGTTTAGAATTAAACACACGGTTCGATAAAACTTAAAGATAGCTGAGAAACTATTTAACTAACCGCGCGGTTTCACCGGAAGCGAGGACGAGAGACGCATGCGCAAAACCATATTGACGTTCTCTCTCTAATAACTTCTCCGCCAGTGACGTCCAATCAAGGGACGCCTCTCTTCCGCTAATCTCATTCCCAACTACCCACTCACAGCTGGATGAACAAAGGGGTCATCACAAACATCCCTACCGCCGGTAATGTTCCCTTTGTGAGATAAATGCTCTACCGACTAAGCGATGGGGAATTCTTCATTATCGAGTTGTTAAATTATCATTATATTAACCCTCGCATGACCAACCAGAAGAAAATTGTTTCATTCGTTTTGAAATAACCAACATTAAAAAAAAATCAAAATCTCATTTACAGTCTTTGTGTTGCAATGGTTATTTTTTCCTTACGAAATTTAGCACAATTTGGGTCTTCTTGGATTTGAGCCAAAACAAAAATAATCTATTTTTGTAATATTTTGGATAGGCAGTTTCTACAAAAATCATTAAAATAGCTGGTAAGGAGAGATTTAATGATAACAATAAAAAAAAAACAAACAACCCAACAAAAAAAAAACCAAAAAAAAAACCGCCTGATCTAAATTTTAAAAGATTTTTTTATAACTAATTTTGTCAATATTGTTAAACCTGAGACTTCAAAGAACCCCCGCATTTAAGAATTTTTGAAAAGTAAAAAAAGGGGGCGGGCTGTCTGTGTGCGGCAGAACCAGCACCTAAAATGTCCTTATTATGTCCTGCAATAATCAATAACCACAGCTGTCATTTGATCTCATTATATTATTTCAATTTTACCTTCTTTTATTAATTATGAGAGTGATAAACTAGTGTAAGCTCCAAAAAGAAAGAGAAATATTATCTCAGAGAAAATGGTATTTACCTATCACATGCCGCATGCGGTTGGTCGAAAAAAAAATCACGTGATCAATTGATGAAAGTATGTGGTAATACCAATGCGTACACAACGTATTCCACCGCAATGACGCTTTAAAAATGTTTAAATAATGTGTCCAATTAATTCATTCATATCTAAATAAGCTGACCATGTGATATCAACGAGGTAGACCATGCGCCATGCGTTGCAAAAGGTCTTTTAATTTTTGTATCTGTACGAGTCCGCTCCCCTCGCCCCCATCCTCCCAAATCAGCTTGCACTGCAACTTGGGACTTATCCTTAACCTTACACACACGCACCAGCAATTAAATCACGTCACCATCGTGCCAGCATTACAAACACTCCAGTTCTTTTTTTCTTTTAAATATTTATCATTCATGTTACATGCTGTCTTCCAGATGGATTTTAAACTACGACGCCTTCCCGGTTTCTTCATCGTGAACATCGTCATCCCAATCGTCCTCATGTCCTTCCTCAACATCCTGGTCTTCATCATACCCGTGGATTCCGGGGAGAAGATAAGCTATGGCATCACTGTCCTCTTGGCGCTTACTGTTTTTATGAGTATCGTCAGTGAACAACTGCCAAAGTAAAGAAAACTTAATGAATTAGAATCCAACATGTCTTCCTACCGTCCAATGGTATAACTTAGTAACTAGCCTTGGAAAATATTGGAAAAAAGCAAAATACAAATGTGCCTCCTCCCCCCTTCCCACTCCGTCTCAAAACAGTTTATAGCTGAGTGACCTTGATGCTGGTACAGGAAATTGAATTTATAGGAAAAACATGAAACTTGAGTTACGTTTATTTAACTATAGGAAATATAATGGAAGCTTCAATTTAATTGACGAGGACAGATAATGTGGACGTTTCGGGTTTCCCTTTGTCAACAAACTCGATGAATAAAACACTAAAGACGAATGGTAGATGCAAGAATGGTGCATCAACACAAAATTTCACATTTCTGATTTTTAAAATCTATTCTTTGGCATCCACTTCACTCAGACATAAAATATCAGTTTGACGCGGTGGATCACAGATACCAGATTATATCATTAGTTTATTTGAAAATCGTTTTGGATTTTTTTCCACATGTGTAGAATTTATTCGTTTTGATTGATATAAGGTGAGCCCTTTGCTATCTAAGTTTGACATTATCAGTAGAAAAGGGTAACTTTGACATAATTCGTAATTTATTTAGGCTTTGTCCGACATGATTCTCGAACCTTGACAGACAACTCATCGAAATCATTGTCTTCTC
>NC_088366.1:36530258-36542758 GCF_034508935.2 Berghia stephanieae
TCCTCATCATCATCATCATCATCATCATCATCATCATCATCATCATCTATATCACTATTGTCAGCTTTGTGTTTTCCACATTAATCATCATTAGTTAACATGCTTGATATTTGTCTTTGGTCTGTTTCACTAGATTTTTAAAAGATCAAAATACATTTTTTATTAATGAATCATATCCTTAGCACAAAATGAGTTTATAAACTAATCTTTTATGAATACATTGGTTCTTTCATATTGATGATTTACAGAAAGAGACCCGTCATCAAAAGGCATCGTCAATGTTCAAGTCACTGTTCCGCAAAATCAACTTGATTAACAGAGCAGGTGAGAAATTTGCAAAAGTTCAAGTAAAGCCTACAAATGTGGATCGCCGCCTTTCTAATTCTTCAACGTCTAAAGATGACCATAGCCACGAAGAAGCCAGCAACACAAAGACAGGACAGGAGACTATTTATAACATTCTCAACGACCTGGGTGATAAAATGAACAAAAAATCATCAAATCAGATGGACGTTGACCAGGAAAGGGACAGAGAGAACTGTAATTACGTCAATAGATGGAAGCAGTTTGGCCAACATCTAGATGGCGTGTCATTTATTGTATTTACATGTATTTGGTTTTCTGTGACTATTGGGTTTTTGGTTGAAATTTCAAGATAAAATAGTGCGTGTTTTGTATTATGTAATGTAATGGAATGTATTGATCAATTTATAGAGCGCCAACATCCATTTACAATGGTCAGTAACGCTTCACAGTCAGTTTTTCCTGTTATAAGTAACACGACAATAGGCAAGCACCCAGCAGCCAGAGTTTCACCAAACCAGTGGCGACTGAAACAACCAGACTCTCGACGACCAAACCAGTCTTCAATTTGATGAGGATAATTTGGTCTGAAAGGAAGAAGACACAGCAGGTAATGAGTTTTACACAGCGGAAGCAGAAAAGGCAAAGGATCGACCTAGCACAACCGTGAGCATGAGAGACTGCGTTTCTGATGGAATCCAACGTCACAAAATGGAATGTCCCCGCAGTATCAATCAGGAAAAGAATCTATTGAATTTGATAATTATCCTCATGTCCAAAATTCCGAAATATTAAGATCTTTTAAGTCCCTCGTTATTCACTTAACAGAGAACCTGAAGTAGACCCACCAATCTCACAAATCCCATCTAAGACAAACAAAGCAAGTGTCTTCATCACAAGAAATGCAAAAGGTTGCCCAGTGTCGATTGTCAGATCAATACTGATTTAACCAACGAGACTCCTACATTAATAAGATATCGACACAGTAGAAAAGATCCAGTCAGAGAAAAACAGCTCGATGCATTACAAATAACTACTCACCACATACAAGCATCATAAACCTCGTTACACAGTAACATTTGTAAATGTGTGTGTGTGTGTGTGTGTGTGTGTGTGTGTGTGCCCGCGCGCGTACAAATTTTTACCTATATTATTATGACAATCTAATATAAATATATATGTATTTTGTGTTTACTTGAAAAAGGCAAAAGGCCGAAGCGTCGTTTGTTTTGTGTTGTTCATTCATGAGTCAGATTTACTCCCTTTATCTTTATCTCCATTGATGGCAGTGAAGCAGTTTGAAATGTTTGTTTTTCTTTCTTTTCAAAGCCAAGTTAATCGAAGCTGAGTCTTATCGGCGTATAATTTACTACCACCTAATTGTGTAGATCATAGGGGTAGTGTGTAGTGTAGATAACAAGAATGGGCCTTGTACACGCGGTACATCTAACATCGCTCACTTGCGATCAATCACTATGGTTGCGTTTTTGAATTTCCCCCTCCAAATCCTCTATTGATGTTGATAATGGTGGTTGATAGCTTAAATCTTTTGAAAACCCCAAAAGAAAAAAAAAGATTGGTGTCTAATAGTGTTGAGTACGATTCCTCGTGATATTTAGAAAGCCACTTAGGCGTGGTGCCATTGACATGAAAGGAATCCTCTATTCCTGCCAACAATATTACAAGGTCCTCAGTATCGAAGTCCGCATCGAGATCAAGGAGGAAAATGCAACATTGTCACAATACTTTAAATCAGTGACTACGACGTCATTGTGGACACGAAGAAGTGCGGTTGGAGTACTGTCTATATATGGACTGAAATCTTTTGCTACAGGGTGATTCAATAGTCCTGTCGGGGCTTCTATCAAAATGTGAAAAACCAAATAAAGATAAAAACAAACGGTTTTCCTTAAATTATACAACAAACTTTGGAATTTCAATTCAAAACATAATTAACTGTAGACAACTTTGTTGATACTCCTAAAAGTCACCGTGTCTATTTAGTGTAGTTAAGAGACGGTGGAGCAAACTTTCTCATACTTAATCTAACATCGCTCACTTGCGATCAATCACTATGGTTGCGTTTTTGAATTTCCCCCTCCAAATCCTCTATTGATGTTGGTAATGGTGGTTGATAGCTTAAATCTTTTGAAAACCACAAAAGAAAAAAAAATCACAAGGATTTAGGTCTGGTAATCTTGGAGGCTTGCTTTCGAATGGATGAACATTCGTGCCAGTGTGTCTAAGCATTCGTTATGAGAGTTCACTTTTCAGAAATCTTCGATGCCAATGTAGTGGAGCTTCATTTTGCTGAGAGATATAGTTCTTAGAATTAATTGTCATTAAGTTGAAGCATTAACCACTGAGTCCATATGTGGAGATAAGGATTGCCGATTATTGTGTTTTCTGTAGAAAAGAAAGGACCGTAACATTTTGATTATGTTATGGCTCAGAAACGGTGATTTCTTGAGAGTCGCGTTCATGTTCTAATAATTCCGTAACTTTAAACTATCGAAAACTGCACGTTGCAAACACCAATAGTTCTTTACCCCACAAGACTTAAGAATCATGCAAGGGAGTGTGTGACGCAAGTGATGATAGATCGAGTATGGGGAAATTTGCCTCACCGCCCCCAGATTACAATGGATAGACACGGTGGCTTTTGAGAGTATTAAGAAAGTTGTTTGCAGTAAGTTATGGTTTGAATTAAAGTTCCAAAATGTGTTGTATAATGTATCAAAAACCCCTATTCAAATTTTCACAATTCAATATACAAGCCCCGACAGGAATTTTGAATCACCCTACATGAGGTCACGTGTTACAACATTACCAACTTTTAGCAACTCACATCTTAAGCCGTTTCAGTAAGAATCACATGACCAACTAATTATGATAGTGGGAATCCCTTGCGATGTCTCCACGCAATTGAAAATTATCCGCTAGTTCAACTCTATTTTTTGCGGTTATGTGCACGAAACGGCTTGTGTTGTTTTTAGGTTATACCAACTTGGTATCACAATTACGACACAGAAAAGCCTTCTCAGTGTCTATTTCTGGGGGTTGATGGGGGCTACTGGTAAGGTCCTTTGACCTACGTTCTATCGTCTATATCTAGTGGCTTTTTGTTCTTATTCGGGAATGGGACGATTTGCTTTTGTCCAGGCCCTCACTCGTGTTCTTTTCCACAAGAGAAACAGTGAGAAGTTAATGTTAGCGTGACCGTATTTTTTTTTCTGGGAGAGATGACATTTTCCCCTTCAAAGTCATCTTTATGATTGACTATTTACTTTACTTTAATATTAATATCAGAAACTAGAACCCTGGGAGTAGAAGATGATTTCAAAGAACAGGTCGACAAATTCCAGGAAAATTGCAAGAAGTGATCTGGAAAAACTCGTCGGATGCCGCGAGAGCTAGTTTTGAAATACATCCAGCGAATAAAGGTGAACAATCTTTAACTGCGTGATTTTTTTCACTTCATCGTTTTTGGTATCCATCCAACTACAGTCTCGCCAAAGGAATTTGCAATTTGAAGCTTATAGATAATTTAATTATTTTTTTTTAGCTCTATTAATGAGAAATACCTTCGAAATTGACATACAATTTGCCTTGAGGTAGAAGATTTCAGTTCATTGCTGAAAACCGAAATTTCCACCAAACCCAACATATTATGGAAGTCAGCGCGCATGAGTACAAGTTACCACCGAATCAGTAAACGAATTCATGGTTTGTGCTATATGGTCACGTGACCGCTTGTTGCTATGCATGGTTAGCTAATGACATAGCTGTACTTTTTACTATAATCTCATAGTACGAGTCACGGGTTATTTAATCGATATACAGCGCATATTTATGAATTTGACAGATGCGTTAGTTATCTTATAATTTATCAAAACTAGTCTAATAAACATTCCAGTTGTTCTGGTTTTGACTAGATACTATTAAAAATATTGTTTCTTGTTTGTGTCTATATTCGTCCCTGTCACCGCTCGATAACCATGAACCAACGCTCGATTATAAGACGGATAAGAAGTAAAAAGTTTGAATAACAGTCCATTCCGGATAATCTCAACTAAGTTAACCGCAACCTTCGGCCAATCGCAACTTTCCCAAGAAACGGAATTGATTCTATATAAAAGTCACTGGTTAATTGCAACACTCTTCGATTAATCGCAACAAATTTTCGACCTCAAAAAAGGCAAATTCAAGAAATCAATCAAACATAATCTCTTGATTAAATTTCACCATAGGTTGAAGAATCGAGAGTGGGCAATAGTATGTCACCACTCTAATAGAGAAAAAAGAGGGCAGAGCTTTACAGTATGGGTTTGTGTGGCCTTTTCTTGGACCATTAGATATGAGGCGAGGGGGCTGGGCATACTCTAGACAACAGGCAGACAATGGCAGTTGTAAAGAGAGAGCTGAGCGATGATATCCATTGTTATGGGGTTGACAACTGTGAATTCTGATCAACGGGTTTGTTGAGAGCTTATTGGGTCTCATCACGGCTAATCTCGTTGACTCTTACAAATGTTGAGAACAAAAGAGTGAAAGTTAATCCAATCTGAATAAGATGTCGGCTTACATCATAGCTGCTTGATTCAGGGCTGCCATATGGTTTTAATTTCAATCAAATTGCTCAGTCTATGATAGACTAAGAACAATGTGTCTTGTTTGAGTTTACTATCTATGTGAAAAATATTGCAATCGTGGACAGGAGACTCAACTTTGGTAAATTGGAACTTCGGCTAATCGCAATATTTTTGCTGATCCAAAGGTATTACGATTATGTATGCGGAGTGGACTGAACCAGCTTATTCTTTTTTAAAATGAATTAAGTACATAAATGGATGTGTCATTGAGTTATTTGTCTCTTGAATTCCATTTTTCTTCTTCAAGTTTTGTACAACATTTCAAGCACAACTCGCTTCACATCCTCTGTGATTTTTTTTACAGAGGCGTCTGAGTACAATAAACGGTGATTATACACAGACGCTTTTTTGAAACGCCGCTCTTTTTTTACATTTATTCAGGTTCGAGAATACGAAAACGTTCGCAATGCACATAGAAATATGAAAAGATATAAGTAAAGTAAATAAGATATCAATAAAATATTTTTAAATAGCCAACAACAAATCAGTCAAGGGATAGTTGTTACTATGTATAGATAGTATGCGCTTGGCTAAGGAGCTCACACCATTGCCATCCGGAAGTATAACGGACCAACACACAAAACTTTGTGTAACCATGATTGTTTATAGTCAGGTTAATCCAGTTTAGTGAGAATTACTCATAAATGCTGATGGCAAAAAAAAAAAAAAAAAAAAAAAACAATAACAAAGACTTGAGTAATGTCTTCTTCGAACTATATATACATAATATGCGTCATCATTCATGTGGGTGACGTGCCCGAGTGGGTAAAACGCCTGTCTCAGAAGGCTTGGAATTGGCGCTGTGGATTCTATTCCCGTCTGTGTCACTTGTTTTAATTTCATTTTTCTTGGCCTTTTTATTTTAAATCTTTCTTTTCTTCTGAACATCTCGCTCAGTAACAGAACAAATAATCATAGGCAACAAAAGTACCAACTGATTAAATAAATAAATAAATAAATAAATAAAATCTCGCTCATTCAGAAAGCAATCAAATGATCAGAGAAAAAAATAATCAAAGTGAAAAGTTGAAAAGATTAGAAAACAAAAACAAGGGAGATTATTCGAACCAGTGTTGCAAAACGAGAAAAAAATTGTAATTTTCCACCTTCATCATTCGTCTGACCCACTCGGCTACAGTCCACAAAGACTTCTACGTAAGTTAACTTTTTCAACCAATTTCAAGCAGAAATTTTGCTTCATTCGTTTGGTTGTTTTTATTTTTATTTTTTTTTTAGTTTTGTTTTTGTTTTTCGCTTTTTCTTTCTTGTGTGTACGTCATTATGTCAGGTTTCAACTAAAAGAAACCTCATCTTTACACTTATAAAAAGTAAGAATATTCCCTCGGCCATCTAAACAAAATCAGACTTTGAGCGTCCATACACAAAAAGATCTTAAACTTAAAGGGAACAATAATTTCAAACACGTAACAGCAAAATCTTGTAGTGCACTTGTCTTCATCGAATACAATCTCCACTAATATCCACATGATGTGAAGCTACTAGTAAGACCAATCCGTGAATATCCATAATTTGGAATTCTCATGTCCACATTAAAACCAGCACAACGATGGACGTGTAGAAGAGGGCAGCACGATTTGTTGAAAGTTTTGCTTAAGAGCAGAGGGTTATGCCACAAAAACACCATAAACCAACTAATACGTCGTCAGAAATAATGCAACGGTTTTTGAATTAAGGGTAAGCTGTTCTATCAAGTCTTTTGTTTGTTTGTTTGTTTGTTGCTTTAGGTCTCTTCCAACACAATTGAGGTTATATGAGAGACCGCTGAAACAAAAAAACAAGCAATCTAACAAAAATAGTACAAATGTAAATCAAAATCATAACCTAAAGATATCATAAGCTAAATTAAAAATAACCAAGAACAAACAGGCAGAAGATTTTCAGAAAAAAAAAATCCCTGTCAAAAATACAATCACAAACCAAAGAAGCAGATAGGCTAGTAAAAGAAGAAGAAACGACATCACTATCGGATCGTACACCCATGCGAACATCATAGGTATATGATTCAAGGGTGATGCTCCCATCCAACCACCCGCCTATCAAGTCTAAGAGATAATGGTAAAGGCTAACTATACCTAGTCTTTTTGTTTCAAATCGATTGTGCTTTATTATCACCAACATAAATTTACTTTAAAAATTTTAATTGTTCTAAGACAACCAGTCGAAATATGCAACAAAATAACTTGAAGTCAAATGCGATGGGACAATAGGCTGACATAGTATGTGTCATAATGTTATCTTGAAAATGGAAACAAGACAATGTAACGGTTGCCATTTTGATTTGTTTGAGCTCAGCTTCCAATAAAGGCAAATCTTAATTATGGGGCAATTAGTAAAAAGAAACAAAAGCGTTCGGCATGAGTAGAGATGGCCTACTGCAAGTTAAATCTCCGCACATTTCAATCTATTTAATTCTCCAACATCTAGACTTTTTAAAAAACATAGTAAATCGGGGAACAGTTTATGATCTTCATGGGATCGGGCTTAGATAAAAACTACTGGGGAGAATGACACATTCATCGGGAATTGCCAGAAAATTTTTTTACTTCCAATCGACCCCTAATCTTGTCAGGGATTTCAACGTTTTCGTGAGTATCCTTCGCAACCGAATGCAACCAGAGGTCAAATCTGTAGTATGCCACAAGCATGGTAAAGGTCAACTACAGCACAAGTAACTGGGGCAAAGACCTCCAACAATAACCATATTATATATATTGTGCATGCAAGAGGCGTTTTGAAACACAACGGGAACAAACGAAATTAAAAGAAAATCTAAACACTGTTGCCATTGCCTTTTTGAAGAGCTATACGCCAGGAGAGCATTCAAAACCACGTGCAGCCGGAGATAAGTCGAGTAAGATGACCATCTAAATACTAAAAATCTACGCGTTTCTATATCGAATGAAAAAGTCAATAATAACATTATCGCCCTCTAGTACTCTTTTATCCCCCCCCCCCCCCCTCACGCCCCCTTTCTTATGCTTGATTTATATAGTTTTGATCTTGGTTTACATTTCATCTCTCTCTCTCTCTCTCTCTCTCTCTCTCTCTCTCTCTCCTCTCTCTCTCTCTCTCTCCCGCTCTCTTTCTCTCACTCTCTCTCCTTCCATTGCACGCACACGCGCGCGCGCACACACACACACACACACACACAAACACACACATTTTTACCTATAATGTTTTAACCATAATGCCAATGTAACATAACATGTTTCCTTTTCTTGTTTACCCGAAGAAGGCAAAAGGCGGAAATGTCGTTTACTTTGTTTTGTTTCTTTTATAAGTCATTTTTACTCCCTTTATTTTACTATACATTTTGTTTTGTGTGGTCGCCATTTTAGGTTGTTTCTGTTTCCCCTCTTCAAAGTTGTCACTGGTTTTATGACATTAAAGTATAAAGATATTTCCCACCACAATCGGACTAATGATATTGCAAAAGGTCCTGATTTACTAGACAAGTCTGCTGATTTAATTAAATTATAATTTTATTATTTTTAAAATAAAGAAAATGCAAAAAATGAAATGAAGAGGTTTTGACAATCAAAACGTACCTATTCAGTAACTTGTAAGGACAATACAATACACACAAACAAATCTTGTCTTGTTGTCTCGTGTTTGCTCCTCTGAACTTGAACTTGTAATCTTGTAACAGCGTTGCTCTGTTCCGATCATGGCCCAACAAATATTGAGAACAACTGTGCTTCTCAAATTTGTTTTACGTACACTATCCTTTTGGATCTGGATAGAGATTTGACCGACTCAATTTTTAACGGGCACCTTTTTATTATCACACTCTTTTGTGGAGATGTGGTATTACGACATATGTCGCTTTTTCATTCGTCACCGAATCGACCAGCCTTAAATGTTTTTATAAGACAGTTTTGGGTCTCTGTGTTATATTCAGTTTATTCTGAAACGCCCAGTATAACACAGTTTCCTCCTTCTATGTGTTATACTTTATCGGAATATATAGTAACAGATTTGCCTTCTCTGTACTATGATTTTATTGATGTTTTTTTGTTGTTGATCAGACTGATATTGCATGAATTTGCCTTTTTTATGCATTGTTTTTGGTCACCCGTTTACGGACTTACACAGCACAGTAACCTGTACCATGTCTTGCTATTTTCCGGCCCCGAACGTATTTCACACAATCAACCCTGCATTGTGCGAAGAATATCAAGTAACGTTTTGCGGCCTGCCATGGGTTTATTAACCATGGTGAGTAGTATTCATATGACGACTGAGAGGCGTTGTCAACACAAGATAGCATAGCAACAGGTTTGAAAAATAACAACTCATTGTCGCCTAAAGTTAATTTACCATTGAGACTTAAACTCGTTCTACAGTAACGTGACAAAAGTGACGTGTATTCTTTGAAGTCTTTAACGCCATATATAATAAGATTTCCCTTCTTAAAATGATTTCTCAAGCTGTAATATATATATATATATATATATATATATATATATATATATATATATATATATAACCGAGTAACACGGAAACTGATAAATACAAATGTAGCTATGCCACACCAGCAATTAACGGATGGACCAATCTACCAAACTCGATAATTACAGTTTCTCCGCAGATGTTTTTAGAGGAGTGTTGTCATTTATGAGTTTATTATTTTTATAGTCAACCATTTGCGTAATGGGTAAACTGTCGTGTGCATCTAAACCTATTGGAATGGATTGGATCAATATTACCACGTGTATTAATGATGTAATTCAATAATATTCATGAAACACTGTTAATTATTGAGTCCTGGTACTTGGATTGTCAAATCGATTGTAGTTGAGTTGGTCGGACTACTTTCAATTACTGCTTTAGACGTAATAATAATTGCACTAATGACGACATGTCCCATTGAAGGTGGTCGTGTTGATTCATTGCTTTGATCTGGGGATCACTTTTATAATGCGCTGCACGACGCTGTATTAAAAAAAATCAAGGTCATTTTGTAGGTGAAACATTTTACAGTAAATGCAAAGTGTACAATGTGTTCTAATCGTAATCAAGACGAAAACTTTTGTGTAATATTTTAAATTTAATGTTTTTATGGTTTGTCAGAGATAATTTGGTGAGAACTGATTGTCTTTTTGGTAATATAATGTCAGGTTTTTGTTTCAACCTTTTAAACATACTATTTCTGTCAATAGGAAAAGTCACCTCACCTTCAAATTTCTCTCCTCCTGGTGAACCTTATCAGCAATACAAAATCATTTCCACAAACACACAACACACGTCCAATTTTAGCCAATGAATTTCCAGTCAAAAATTAAAACCCATTCTTGATGATCAACAATGGCTCAAATGACGACATATTACTGGAGTACTCCAGTGTTAAATTAAATTATGGTACTGCAGCTTTCTGGCAAAAATTTAAATGGGAGGGTTTTTTAAGTATACGGCAGAATATATAGCGATTCTATCTGTGACCATCAACAAACCGTCACTGAATAATTTTTTTTTCAGAAAGATAAAATGAAAAGTCCAAAAGTTCAACAAGTTTAAAAGGAGGAGGAGTGTTATAATTGAAGTCAACTTGTACTTAGTTGCAGGTCTGATAGCCTAATTTGTTATGGGCTCATTGTTGTAATGGAAATAATCTCATAACCAACATAAAATAGTGTCCATTACAGCAATGTTTAATCAAGCCCGTAATTGCATTTGGTTAGTGTGCCTGTCAAGCCTCTGATTTTGGTGGAGTGAAAAGTAAACAGGTGACAGATGTAGGTGTGGTTATTTGATAAAGAATCAAAGTTGACAGAAATAGGACCACAGATCCTGAACCAGATAAAATTATATTGAACAGCTGTTTTACAGAGCTTTGTATTGAGAGAATATTCTATTTGTTTTTCTTAATTTGCTGTACTCTGATACCAAGTATAGACAGCCACCCACGCCACAAATGGACTTTATGACTTAAATGAGTTAATGGGCGTTCACGGATCAACAGTATTCAATGGGTGCGGTCTTATCGAACATGTCCACAATTTGCTTACTTTTGGCTCGGTGTTCGGGCTGTCCTCAAACATTTCTACTTTCTATTTTTACGCAATACTGCTCAAATTTTATTAAACTTTTATTACCAAAATACGTCATGAAATCTAAAATGTAGATAGAAAATCTACGATAAAATCGAATGTAATGATGATGATGATGATGATTTTATTTAGCATTTTAAAATTTCAGTAGGTCATCCTTATCCCACACCAGATTCATTCATTTTAGTAAGATTTTCTGATGTCAAAATCATTTCGAAAAAGTTTTGTATAGTTTTCATGAATTCTTCTAAGTTGTAGATTCAACGTAGCTATTCTACTGTTTTGTAATTATTCCATAAGATTTTAAACAAAACAATGACTTCAATTCTCTTTAGGCCTTCTAAGAAATGGGGCCTCAATATTCTCATTTCATTATTAAGAAAGGAATTTATCGGATGCTTTACTCTGCAAAAACGAATTATTTTAAAATTTAGTCATAGAAAATTTTGATTCGAATATCAATAGACTATAAGGACTGTCGAGTTTTTTTTTACAATAAAAGAAAGTGTTTTGTTAGATTATATCAATGCAGCAATAATCTACACCTAAAAGTTTACGATGGTGTTATCAAGCTACTGGATAAAATAGATAATCTACTTTATTGTTTGTCATCTGGACATTTAATGTAATCAATCTTTAGATTCTTTCTTTCTAGTCAGAGACAAATGTTCTCTAAATCTATTTTCTTCATTATTGCACTCACCGCGTCCTCTGTGGTACTAGATGGTTGGAAATTATTGTCAACCAAATTTGTTATCTATTTAAAAGCATATGATTTAGTTCCATACATTTGTTGGATTTTCTTGCAGATGACTGGACTCTGTAAACTCAATATTGTGTTATGAAAATTAAACTGTGCTCATATTTCAGAGATATTGGGGAAGCATTTAAAAACAACACTGTTTTTTGAAAGCTTTAGTCAAAATAAAACTATCCATTTCACCCATGAGTTTATTTACTTGAGCAGTCTTAATCTGCAGTACAATAACAAAACACCTTTCACGTTTACGTCATGAATGGGGTCAATCTAATCGATCAATATGTAAGTTTGTTACGAAGTACAGTCATTGCTCTCCCTTTCTATGAACAATTGCAGTTTAGAAATGTTGACCAGAAAACTCGTCTCCAAATATTGACCAAAGAAAATAACCCCCATCTTGGCAAAAACTTTCAAACCTGGGACTTCTGAAAGTCCCAGGTTTGAGAGTTTTTTTTTTGGTGTTATTTTAATCGATCGATATTTAAAGGTCAAGTTTTATGGCGATAAAAATTGTAATTTATTCGTTTCAGAGCACGTCAGTGCTGGGAGTTGTCTACCCTGAGAAAGGCAATTCAGTGACTGGTAGGGAGAATGAATAGATTTTTTATTTTAAAAGATCTTTTCAGTTACACAAAACATAAACCCATGAAAAGATTATGAAACCAGCTGGAACAATAAACCTTTCAGCTATCGCATGGGAATGTTCTAATCTAT
>NC_088366.1:36545258-36555258 GCF_034508935.2 Berghia stephanieae
CTATACTACTACTACTACTACTACACTACTATACTACTACTCCTACTACTACTACTACTACTACTACTACTACACTACTACTACTACTACTACTACTACTACTACTACTATACTACTACTACTACTACTACTACTACAATAACAACAACAACAACAACAACTACTACTTCTCCTCCTCCTCCTCCTCCTCCTCCTCCTCCTACTACTACTACTACTACTACTACTACTACTACTACTACTACTACTACTACCACCACCACCACCACCACCACTTCCATTATTACAACTACTATAACTTCTACAACTACTATTGCTATTATTACTATAGATAGTCCGTTTTTTAAATTAGTGGCGCGTCTTCTTCTCATCTGTCCCTCAATGTACAGCTGCAAAAATGTGTATGAACCTCTGAATCAATTTGTCGTAAATAATAAAAAAATAATTCATGAATTTTAAAACCATAGGACAGGATTACAGCTATATTAAAATCTATAACTGGAAAGGATCGAAACTCATAGATGATTTACAGTATCAAAATCATGACTTTTCCGCCTATCCATTTTGAAGGAATTTGTTGAAATGGAATGTTCGGTTAATTGAAACTATAAGACGTACATACAGTATCTGAATATGAAGGAACGAATGGCAATCCTTAACTATCAGAAACATCTACATTTTATAACTATCAATACACATTACTGATGAAAATTAACATTACGCGTTCCGACATTATTTTGATTTCAAGATTTTGAGAAATAGCTTGCATTTATGCCAAAGAGGGTTACATAGATTTAATGTAGACTGATCAAAAGTAGACTTTCATCAATTTATGATACGGTGTTTCCAAAAATATCTATATGTGTTCAACAATAACAACAACAACAAAGAACTTATGGGCACATTCTGTAAGATGACCCGCGAATCTCACACATTGATTGTGAAATTCCAATTCCACAGTCATCCTTTTTTAATGGCTTATTGATAGATACAAGAAGAATTCTTTTCTCAGCGTTACGAAAGTGGAACTGAGAGAGATTCTGTGTCGTATCGTTTAAGAGCTTACAGGTTTAAAAAAAAAAAACTAGGTACCATTTTCCAAAGTTATATAGACAGCAATCGTTATTAATTTGACAATTCTGAGTTATAATCATTATTTCATATAATTATAGCTAGAGATTTTATATCAGTCTTCAGTAATTGCAACACGATGTAGATCATGTGCAATAAATCATAAATTCAAAATTTAATTCAAACTACATAAGTTGTAAGTTCATAACACTTAAAGCGAATTGTTTTTATTCGGAAAATAGTATAGCGTGAACTTTTAATCACCAGCGGAACCATCGTGTCAACGCGAGATTTTTTGGAAAAGCGACGAATTCATCTCAGACTTCTTGGTGCGTAACATGTTTACATATTTAACAGTGTAAAATCTCTAATTTTATGACAGCGGTTTTAAAGTAGAATTGCGAGGTCTCAAAGAAGAAAACTTTTTGATATGGTATCATCACGGCGCAAAATCGATATCCGCTGAATACAAATTGATTTGGAGGTTGAGACAATTTAATTTTTTTTTTCAACTTTTGATAAAGGGACAGCTGAGAAAAACAAGAAAAACACGCGCCATTACTAAAAAATCTGACTTTTATGTTGCGAACTACTACTGCGACAACAACAACAACAACAACGACAACAACAACAACAACAACAACAACTACTACTACTACTACTACTACTACTACTACTACTACTACTACTACTACTACTACTACTACTACTACTACTACTACTACTACTACTACTACTACTACTACTACTACTACTACTACTACTACTACTGGTGTTAATATTACGTTCATACGAATTCAACTATTGAAACTGCATCTCTAACTTTTAAACTTTTCTGGAGACTGAATTACATAAAAGTATATAGTGAGTTGTTTTCATTTGGACTACTTTAAATAGTATATTTAAATTTCATCTATTTTCCAGCACAGAGTGTTCAATTTTGTCCCTGGGTTCCGAATTTGCTGATCGTAAGAACATTGCTTACAATTGCTTGGGATTGTTTAGATAATTGAAGAGGAAAATCTGAACCTCATATACATACTCTTGAAAAAATGACCCAGAAGAAAGAGGACAATTATATCAGATCTTATTTCCTTACTGCATGGGTAGTTGTCATCTTGTTTTTCAAATGTGAGGGAGCGGTGTATAAAGATGTCTCTAAACTTTACGACGATAAACTCGGATCCAACAGCAATTACAAAACAATGATCCGACCCATCGTCGACCAGGGTAAAGTTTTGCAGGTAAACGTGACCTTTGACATTGTAGCCATCGTGGAGATCAATGCCATTACACAGAAATTCGTGGTCAATGGGTTTCTAGGAATGGCCTGGACAGACCAGGTGAGTTTGGTTTTATTATTTTTGCTTTGCATTAGAAAATGTGATTTTCACTTATTAATCTCCACACACTGGAGCTAAGCAATCATGAGAAGAAATTACAAGGAAAAGATGCTAATAATCGAAACTGAAATTGTTTTAGCTATAGGTCTCATGAAGGATGCTTAGGGCATATTTTGCAATATTGAAATATCATTTCAGATGATACAATATTTTTTGTTGACAATAAAAGTCAATGCAGCAGAATAAAGTAAAGGTGTGCTTGCAACGTTGACGATAAGAACAAATTAAACATTTAATTCTGGTAGATTGAAGATTGTCGTGATGAAATTGATGAAGAATATGTTATTTAAAGTGAGACATAATCAGAATTAAGATTACTCTCTCCTTCAATGGAGATATTTATTTTAACTCACATTCTGTACGTTACACTTAAAATCCAGTATTCATCATTTGGCTTACAACGACATAACACCGTTTTGAGACTAGTCAAAAATAAGCATTTACCTACAAGGCCGCGACCGTATTCACAGATGAAAACGTATCGGCAACTAACCATGATCAAATTCGTATAAGTATTGAACGTCTAAAACAGAGCGCAGCATAATTTGTCTTCAGTACTGTGGTGTAGGCCTCCAAAAAGAAGACGAAGTCGAATGTTAAAAGGAACCAATTACATGAAGTGATGGCTTTGACAATTAGTCATTAGACAATATTCTTACAATTAAAAATGCATGTCAGTAGGATGCGGTGAATTTCTTGCCAAATATTCAAATCATATTTCGTGTTTGAACACTACGACTACTGCTACCACCACCACCACCACTACTACTACTACTACTACTACTACTACTACTACTACTACTACTTTTACTAATATATCTTACTACTACTACTACTACTACTACTACTACTACTAATAATAATAATAATAATAATACTAATACTATACTGCCCCCACCACCACTTCTGCTACTACTTACTACTACTACTATACTACTACTACTACTACTACTACTACTTTTACTACTACTACTACTACTACTACTACTACTACTACTACTAATAATAATAATAATACTAATACTATACTGCCCCCACCACCACTTCTGCTACTACTACTACTACTACTACTACTACTACTACTACTACTACTACTACTACTACTACTACTACTACTACTACTACCACAACTACCACTACTATAACTACGACTACTACTACTACTACTACTACTACTACTACTACTACTACTACTACGACTACTACTACTACGACTACTACTATTACTACGACTACAACTGCTACTTCTACTACTACGACGACCACTACTACTACTACTACTACTACTACTACTACTACTACTACTACTACTACTACTACTACTACTACTACTACTAATAATAATAATAATAATGATAATAATGCAACTACAACTACTACTATTACTACTACCATTGCAATACTACCATTTCTACTACTACCACCACCACCACTACTACTACTACTACTACTACTACTACTACTACTACTACTACTACTACTACTATTACTACTACTACTACTACTATTTACTACTACTAACTTCTTCTTCTCTACTACTACTACTACTACTACTACTACTACTACTACTACTACTACTATACTACTACTACTACTACTACTACTATTGTTATTATTATTATTATTATTATTATTATTATTATTATTATTATTATTATTATTATTATTATTATTATTGTTATGGTGTATTGTCATTATTGAGTTATTGCCCTTTGCAATAACTAATATCATACTTCCATGAATAATACACTGAATTACATTTAACTGCTTATTAATAATGTCACAATTGAATACATTTTAAGAATGCATTATATTCGTATCATTAGTTAACTACACTTGTACATTAACGTTATATTACATTACGTATATTCCTGCTTATGTATATTTCTATACTGCCATGTTTAATATTACTAAGTCTGTGATAGATGATTTAAAAGAACTTGAATAAATCAACTTGTTGATTGGCTACCAATGAGTGTCTTCCCTGTCAGTCTTTGTGTGCACTGCGTTTGGTGAACAACACTGGCGACGAGGATTCCAGCTATGAAATCCCTGTCTCGCTAAGCTTTACTTAGCACCGACTCGTCCCACGAAGGGGACTGCCTGCCCTGCCTCCAGACGAAGAAGGACGATCCCTCATTGGCTGCTTTGGACGTTTCGTTATGTCTACACGAGCAGCATGGACCAACGAGGAACTGATTGGGCTATTGTGTACCGCGTGATCAGATGACCCAATAACAACAGCAGATAGAGATGCAGCGTCAACAGATGGAAACGTTAATGGCCTTGGTGATGGATCGACCCAAGTCGTCAGTGACCAACACCCGGTTCTGCGAGTTTGATTCAAACGCAGAGCTGTGGATGGACTACTGGTTACGTTTCCAGACGTTCGTAAAGGCCAACTCCATTCCATCGGACAGGATTGCGGAGAATTTTCTCATCAACCAATCCTGTGCCATCTTCAAGCTTCTGGCAAACCTGGCTTCACAGAGCGTTCCTCCCAAGGACGTCAACCAATTATCGATGGATGAGATTCAGCAGCACATGGTTGACCATTTCAACCCCGAAAGATTCGTTGTTCGGGAGCGTTACAAATTCTGGACACGAACAGAAAGGAAGCCAGGAGAGACTGTCCACGAGTTAGTTGCCAGAATTCGGCAAGAGGCAGCTACATGTGATTTTGCCTCGATCTAGGACCCATTGGACGAGGCAATGAGGACTCGATTCCTTTGCTCGATCAACAGCGAGGCTACCATCAAAGCCTTGTTCAAAGTAAAGGACGACGAGCTGACGTTCAATCGAGCCATTCAGATCGCCGCAGAAGTGGAGGAGGCTGGAAAAGTTGCCAGAGAGACGGTCGGCACATCAAATGCCGATGTGTTTTAAGTTCAGCCCAATCGTAATCCGGCTCGTAATCTGCCCACGGCGAATAACAAACCGTCTCCAAAGATCAACCGCCAATCAAAATCAACAACCAGAAAACCCGATGCTACCGGTGCCTCGGGAACCACTCAAGTGATGCCTGTCGATTCAAGGAAGCCCTTTGCCACCACTGCGGCATTAAGGGCCACATAAAGTCTGCCTGTCGGAAGAGAAGTCAACTTCAACGAGTAAAGACGGTGACAAAGGTCAAATGGAATGCGGCCCGACCTTTGTGGAAGACCTGCTACTTGAACGACGTGTCAGTCGTTTTCGAGGTTGACACTGGTTCCAGGGACAACATTATTTCGGAAAAGACCTGGAAGAAGTTACGACGGCCTGCACTGTCACCACCGTTGTGCTTCCAACGCAGACCTCCTAGTGATTGGTGTTGCCAGCCTGTCGACCTCAACATCTCCGGAACCCGAAGCGTGATTAGACATAAGTTTGTCGTAACAACTTTCGACCTGAATCTCCTTGGCCGAACAGCGATTAATGATCTTGGACTGTCGGTGGATCCCCTCATTCATTCCAACGGCAGAGAGATCATAAATACAGTGACAAGCGACACTCAACCTGATTGGTCACTTCAGTAGGCATGCAAACAGCTTTGCTCTGAGTTTTTAGACCTTTTCAAACACGAGTTGGGAACCTTTAAAGACTTCGAACTGGAGGTCAAATTCAAACCAGACGCTACTCCAGTTTTTCACCGACCTCGGGCAGTACCATTGCAATCCAGGAAGATTTGGACCAAGAGCTAAAAGCTGGCATCTCCAAAGGCGTTTGGCAGTTAACCAAGTTCAACGCTTATGGTACTCCTGTCGTACCAATAAAGAAGAAGATTGCCCCTGGACAAAACAGACCTAGCATCAGGGTCTGTGGAGATTGCTCGGTGACCGTGAATCCTCAGTTGGAACCGCATCGCCATCCCATGCCTCCATCTGAGGATCCAATGAGAAAGCCTGGACGTGGTTATGGATTTACAAAAATCGACCTCGCAGATGCCTACAACCAGCTCTGTCTTGGTCCAGAGTTGCAGAAGAGACTTGCCCTCAGCACAAACAAAGGCGTTTTGCTACAGAAGCGTCTACCGTTTGGAATCAAGTCGGCTCCTGGTTACTTCCAAGAGATTATTGACAGATTGATCTAAGGTCTGCCGTGCGTTGCTGCTTACTTGGACGACATACTCGTCAGTGGAGACAACGCTGAACAGCAGCTACGTAACCTTAGAGGCCTATTTCAACGTCTACAAGATTTGGGCCTTCGATGCAAACTCGAGAAATGTGCCTTTGCCCAACCACGGGTGGAGTACCTTGGACACTACCTGTCTAGATATGGCGTCTCGAAAGGTCCAAAAGCAGATGCCATTCAAAGCATGCCAGCTCCAAAGAATGTTTCCAGCCTCAGATCTTTCCTTGGGCAAGTGCAATTTTACAGCAAGTTCTTGCCCAATATCTCTACAACACTGGAGTCGCTGTATCGTCTGACAAAGAAAGACGTGAGATGGATATGGGGACCGGAAGAACAGTCTGCCTTCCGGAAGATCAAGGAAATGCTTCAATCTGATACCGTACTTGCACATTTCGACCCATCGTTGGAAGTTGGAATCTCGTGTGACGCATCAGAAGTTGGCATTGGAGCTCTCCTGTTTCACCGTTACTCCGATGGCAGTGAACGACCTATTGCTAACGCATCGAAGACGATGACCGCCCGTCAGCGGAAATACAGCCAAATACAGAGAGAAGCATTGGCCATCATCTTTGCTTTGAGCAAATTTCACCAGTTCTTATTTGACCGAAGATTCCTTTTGGTGACAGACCACAAGCCGCTGATCGAGTACCGAAAGACGTCGGACCACGGAAATGCCGACGCATTGAGCCGTTTGCCATCAGGACCTGACCAAATATTCGACAAACGAGAGACCGGAGATGATTCGTCAACAATCTGCGCCATTCAGATGGTATCTCCCTCTCACCCTGATGTGCTGTCTAAAGAATCCCAGGACGATCCAGTGCTATTGGCTGTCTTCAAATACTTGGAAGAAGGATGACCAAAGAAGATGACACCCAACAAACAAGAGTCCAGAATTAAAGACATCCTTACATCATCGAATGGTTGCTTGTTCTATGGTGATCGTGTGGTGGTTCCGAAGAAGCTTCAAGAACGCATTCTTCAAGTACTACATCTGGACCATTTTGGAATGAAGCGAATGAAACAGCTAGCCAGAACAGCTGTATACTGGCCTGGAATCGATACAACGATTGTCAACACCACCAGAGGATGCATGTCGTGTGCTGAAAACCAAAAACATGCCTCCAAAACAGCCATGGATTATGCCCGACAAACCATGGGAACGTGTCCATATCGACCATGCCGTGAATTTCAAAGGACACAACTGGCTCGTGATGGTGGATGCATACTCCAAATATCCGTGTGTCCACCAGATGACATCCATCACCACGAAGGCGACGATTCAAAAGCTGGACGAGGATTTTACGCATTTTGGCTACCCATATACCATCGTCACTGATAATGCGCAGTGCTTCTCGTCAGCTGAGTTTGCCAGTTTCTATGAGAGCCGGGGTATTCAAAACCTATAGGGAGCCCCGTATCATCCAGAGACCAACGGTGCAGCTGAGAGACTGGTACAGTCATTTAAAAAGTCGTTAAGGAAGTCCAGCCTCAATACCAGTGAGGCCTTACACGAGTTCTTGACCCAGTACCGGAGAACTCCCCTGTGCAGCGGCTATAATTATTACGACTATTATTATTATTATTATTATTATTATTATTATTATTATTATTATTATTATTATTATTATTATTATTACAACAACAACAACAACAACAACAACTACAACTACTACAAACTACTACTACTACTATACTACTACTACTACTACTACTACTACTACTACTACTACTACTACTACTATACTACTACTACTACTACTACTACTACTACTACTACTCTACTACTACTACTACACTACTACTACTACTACTACTACTACTACATAATAATAATATAATAAGAAGAAGAATAATAAGAATAATAATAATAAGAAGAAGAATGATAATAATGATAATAATAATAATAATGATAATAATAATAATAATAATAATAATAATAATAATAATAATAATAATAATAATAATAATAATAATAATAATAATAATAATAATAATAAAAATATAATAATAATAATATAATAATATAATAATAATAATATAATAATAATAATATAATAATAATAATAATAATAATAATAATAATAATAATAATAAAGTAATAATAATAATAATAATAATAATAATAATAATAAATAATAATAATAATAATAATAAATAATAGATCTTTATTGTCCATAAATATGGCAATTTGTCATTTAGTTACACTTGTTATAACGTTAAACGAAACTGTAACATTGAACAGATATTTCACTCCTACTTATTCTCTCTCTCTCTCTCATTCTCTCTCTCTCTCTCTCTCTCTCTCTCTCTCTCTCTCTCTCTCTCTCTCTCTCTTCCTCTCTTTCTTTCACACGTGCGATATACACAACATAAACATATTCATTTCGTTTTCAATTTGTTACGATTGTGGCAATTCGACACCACAAATTATCATCATTATCAATTGGTCAGTTAATCTTACATTAAATAAATTAATCAGTTAATCAGTCAACGAATCAATCCTTGGTTTTTCTGTACCATATGAAATATTCAAAATTTTTATTGCTGATGGAACGAACGTTGATTTATACTTGTTAGTTCTACATTTAATCTGACAAACCTTCTCCCAGATGGTAAAAGACTAAATTCATGGTATAAAATATGTTTTTATTGTTGGTAATTGAGAATGCTTTCCTTTCTATTGCTTTTCCATGAATTCTTTCTACTCCATCAAGAGGATGGTTTATTATTTTTGATAGATTTTGAAATTTTTGATTTATCCTTAAGTCGGCATCCTCCAAACCATATGGTGCAGCCAAACGCAATTACACTTTTAATCAATGAGTCATAAACTCTTAACATAGTTTTCTTCCTTACTTGAAATGTTCTCAATTTCCTTAGGATGTATAATCTTTGAGCAACTTTCTTAGATATTATATTAATATGTTGAGAGAAATTGAGTGAACTATCAATGGTTATTCCTAAATATTTAAAATAGTCAACTATCTCAACATCATCTTTACCGATCGCCACACACTTTAAGTCGTTTTTATTTTTTACACCAAACACCTGTTCTTTCGTTTTTTCAACATTTAATTCAAACTGATTTTGTTTACACCAATCGGTGAATATATTTATTTGTTTGAAATAATTCTTTTCGGTAACTTTATCTTTTAATAAGCCAAGAATAGCAGTATCATCTGCATATTTCACTATAAAACAATTTTCAAAGGATGGTCTGCAGTCGTTGGTGTATAAGATGTACAGGATTGGGGAACTCACGCAGCCTTGGGGACATCCGTTCGACAACGTTCTTTTGTTGGAGATATGTTCACCCAATTTTACACATTGCGGTCTATAGGTCAGAAACTCTTTATACCATTTAATAATTAATAATAATAATAATAATAATAATAATAATAATAATAAAATAACAA
>NC_088366.1:36560258-36575258 GCF_034508935.2 Berghia stephanieae
AATTCATCAACATGACATTAATACTCCGCAATTGTTGATGATTTCTGCCTTCTGGATCTATAAAACGTTTGACCCACTTTCTCAGATTGCGGATATGATCCGTAACATCGCGTAAACTGCGTACAGTCGTTTATGATTATAATAATGAAATAATAATAATAATGCTGAAAACTTATATAGCGCTATAACTCCGAGACACCAGACTCTAAGCGCTTAAATTACAAATGACTTTGGCTGAAAGAAACTCATTCACACACACAAGCACACATACACACACACACACACATAAACACACACAACGCACAACACAAACCAGACCTATCTTGCTTCTCATACCATCTATTTAAAAAAAACGAAAGAGATATGTTTTAAGCGAACGTTTAAAAATAGACAACTTATTTTTCACGAATGCTCTGTGGTAAGGCGTTCCAAACAGAGGGTCCGAAATGAGAAAAGAATCTCATTCCAGCATTTTTCCGTATTCGAGGGATAACTAGTTTGGTGGAATCATTGGCCGAACATAAGGGGGGGGGGGGTTGAATATCTTTCAATTAGTTCCTAAAGGTAGGAAGGGGCAGTACCTTCAAGACACCGATACACTAAAACACAAGCTTTGAATTTAATCCTTTACTCAACAGACAGCCAATGCAGGTCATGAATCAGAGGTCTGGCAGAATCGCACCAACGCTTCATGAATACTAGTCTGGCAGCGCTGTTTTTGACAATCTGAAGACGTCTCAGATTATATTGCGAAACGCCAAACAACACAGCATTACAATAATCCAATTTCGATAGTACGAGGGACACAACCAGGTGTTTAGTCACATCCTCAGATATGAACCGTCTAATGAAAGCAATCTTTTTTAGTTGGAAAAAGAGAGATCTAACCAAATTATTAACGCGATGTTCCATCGACAGTCCAGTGTGTGCCAAGGTTTTTCACTTTGTCAACAATTTGAATGGAGGCATCCCCCAGCTTCAAATCTGTTTCACTTTTCCACTTCCTGTTCCCAACATACAGCACCTCCGTCTTATCGTCATTCAGTTTCAGTCTGTTCTCATTCATCCATTTCTTAACACTTAGGATACAATTCTTACTATCGGCTGATGCTTCTTGTAAATTTCTTGTATTGGAAACGCAGTACAATTGCGTATCATCAGCGTATTGGTGGTAAGACAGACCGAAATTTCTGATGATTTTAGACAGAGGGCCAACGTACAGAACAAAAAGAACGGGTCCAAGTACTAAACCATGGGGAACCCCACAATCAAGAAAGATTTCCTCAGATCTATATTCATCCACCGTAATGATCTGTTTACGATTAAACAAATATTACCTATACCAATCAAGCGCTGCACAGGACACGCCATATGTAATTTCAAGACGTTTGAGAAGATTGTGATCAATAGTATCAAAAGCAGACGATAGGTCAAGCAAATTCAGCAAAGAACATGAACCATTGTATGTAACAGAGAGGAGATCATTAACAACCCTAACAAGTGCGGTTTCCGTCGAATGATGTTGCCGACTGAAATTTTTCTTCAATACAATTATTTTTAAGATGAGACAGTAATTGTTTCAAAACAAGCTTTTCTAAGATTTTAGAGAGAAAAGGAGTATTAGAGACAGGGCGATAGTTTTTTTAAGTTCTCTTTATCTAGATCAGGTTTTTTCAAAAGGGGTTTGACATGAGCAACTTTGTAAATGTATGGTACAACACCTGACCGCAACGAATTATTGACATTACATGTAAATGGTGTTAACATGTGTTAATATCCACAGGTCTACAGCCGTTAAGGATTCAAATACCCGATATTTGCTTTTTCCGAGCAGACATAACATTTGCGTTCATTTTTGCTGACATGTGAATAAATAAGCCTTACAGTTCCTTTGATTATTCAATGGCGGTTTGAAGTAGAAAGCTGTGATTTGACAACAATGATACCAATTGCATAAGGTCTTCATCGATTTCAAACTTAGTGCGATTCAATGGTAAATTCGGAAGTATGGAGCTGCCTAATACAGTGCCACGTGTTTTAAACTCACATCTGACAAAATGCAGCTTTGTGATCTTGTGATATGACACTCGGTCTTTGACCTGTGGATCCCTGGTTCGAATCATGCAGTGGGTGATACAAAGTTGAGTCCATTGGCAGGACTCTTAACTATATTCTCTCACTCTACTTAGGTGTAGAATGAGTACATGCATGGCTGATAACAGCGGTGTATCTGCTGAAAATAGTATAATATTGACCTGCAGGCGATATAATTCGTGATTAACTATTTTAAGAACACAATTTAAAATTATTTCTATTATTCTTTTTTTCATTAAAAATAATTCTTTTTTTTTTCTTTCTTTTTTTTAAAAACCATGCGTCTTTTTTTTTAGCCCTGTGACAGCTGTGTTCAATGGACTAATGGTATGGTTCCCAGGCAGCCTTTTTCCGACTTCATGCAAATTGAATCTGTACAAATACCCATTTGATGAGCAGGAGTGTTACATTGAGGTGAGGGGAACAATGATATACTTGGCTTAGTCATTGGGTTTCCACCATATTTATCTTCACTGTCCTTCACCAGTTAACTGCCGTCTTCTGGAAAGACCCGCGTTTAAGAATTTGGCCAGAAAACTCGACCGTTAAAGATCGGCTGATTTAAATGACCCTTATCTTGCCAAAAACTCTCAAACCTGGGACTTCGCGAAGTCAAACGGGTGGTGTCATTGGAAGAACGCAAAGGTCGGGTTGTCAAATATTCTTTCTTTAGGAGTTCTGTGAGGTAGGGAGGGGCATTGTTTTCCAGACAACGAAAAACTAGGACACATGCTTTGAATTTGACCCTTCGAAGAGGTGTGGCAGAATCAAACCTCCGCCTTCGAAAGACCAATCTGGCGCATTATTTTGGACCGTCAGCAGCCGCTTGAGATTATTTTCCGAGACACCAAACAACAGAGCATTACAGTAATCCAGCTTTGAAAATAAAAGAGAAACGACAAGTTTCCTGGTAACATCCTCAGAAAGGAACTGTCGAATAGATCCAATTTTTTTCAAATGGCATATCAATGATTGGATAATTGTCTTAATTTGATGGTCCATCTACAGTTCCGAATCTAAGAATGCTCCAAGATTTTTGACCTTGTCAACAATATCTATTGACACCTCTCCTACTTTTAATTTCTTCTCGTTCCAAAATCTTCTGTTCCTTACATACATCACCTCCGTTTTGTCTTCATTCAACCTTAGTCTGTTCCTACCTATCCAATGCCTTACACCCAGTACACATTTTTCACATGTACTAATGACATTTTGTAAGTAAGTCAATAGAATGTTTTGTACTGTTTGACATCTGGCTCACCCCGACCCATCTTTAGACAATAGGCCACAAATATAGCTTCCATAGCTTATCCTTTAGCCAATGACAATATCATCAGAATAATTCTTGCCCCGATTCGACATCCTAACAACGTTCCCATTTTGACGTGAACGTGGTAGCGATGATTTCCAAAGAGGCGTCTCAAGTAAAAAACCAAAGGTTAGTCAGTTTCTTTAAGAACTCAACTTTGCAGTTTTTGACTTAAATGCTTTGGCTATTATTTGTAGGGCTTTCGGTTTTCAGTCTCGTCGATTCATAGTTAAGCACGTTGAGAAAAAAAATTTTGTGACCAAAAGAATGTAAAATTAATGTATTTCTTACTTAAGTCTTTTTGCTTGCTATTCATCGGCTGCCTCTCGAATCCTGTCAATTCATTCCAAAAATCACGATATTTTGGTATGATTTAATATACTCAGTAAATCTGCCGTCGCTAGCTTAGTCTATTTAAACGACTCTCCAAACATCCAATGTGTAATGTTATCAAAAATTAATAAAAAATTAAAATTAATGTATTTCTTACTTAAGTCTTTTTGCTTGCTATTCATCGGCTGCCTCTCGAATCCTGTCAATTCATTCCAAAAATCACGATATTTTGGTATGATTTAATATACTCAGTAAATCTGCCGTCGCTAGCTTAGTCTATTTAAACGACTCTCCAAACATCCAATGTGTAATGTTATCACTAAGGGGCAAGCGGTATAGTATTTTGACACAGTTAAGCTTGTTCATTGGCCAGATGGGTAGCATTTTATCTTTAAAATCCGACCCTGGTGTTAATAGAAAGCAGTGGAGGATGCATGAAGCCTGGGATCCTAAGAATACCAACGAAAGGTTGAAAATGGAAAAGTTTCAGGGAAAAGTACTGACAGTGGACGTTTCGGGATTAAACGGTTCGTCAGCAAAGAATAAACAAAGGAACGTTGAAGACAGTTAAGCAAAATGTAGTGAAAATTGTAGCGTCTATAATCCTGGTGTTGTGACCTTGAGCAAGGCAGTTTTCCGCTCATTGATCAACTCGACTCAACTCATAGGCAGTAGCGGTATTGTTCAAGTGCTAGTACGAGTACTATAAAACTGAAGACTAACAGACATCTTATATTGTGTGGAACAACGTTGAGCTACTTAGTTAGGTATATCCTGTTAGGGAATGAATCAAACATTGTGATGAAATCATAAAAATGCTCTCAATAGGCCTCTTCAGATGAACTACTTGTAGTGACATCACATGACATCAGTTTAAACTACATTTGGTGAACAATGTGCAATTGCTCTCCCCCCTGCTTAAGCAGATATTCTTGTGTGTTCCGGATATGCCATAGAAATAGTATTGAAGTGAGCAAACCGTTTCTTTCTTTTTGATTAAAATGATATCAATTTATATTTCCGTCAACAAGAGACATCAGATCATATATATATATATATATATATATATATATATATATATATATATATATATATATATATATATATATATATATATATATATAAACATTTGAAATATAATTAAGATAGTTTGACTTCTACAACGTTGTTATCGAGCGTTACTCTCATCAGGAAGTGGAAGTGAAAGTAGATTGTTGTGTTTTCGTATTTTTATAGATTCGTGTTTATGGAGGTTCGTAATTACATAAAAGGTGTTTGTTTCTGTGTCTGCATGAGGAAGTTAGTTCGTTTCTTCTGTTGAGTGTTGCTATGTTCGGTTTAGTGATGATGAAGAATTTTTCTTCCAAGCAGAGGTTGCAAATCTTAGAAGAGAGGGAGTACGACTGTGCTCTGGAGATGATTTTCCATGTGATGCTGTGTTGTATGTTTTTTTCTTTGAGGTTCCAAATGTGTTCGCTTAGTGTAGTAGAATGTCGTTTGTGTATGTTTCTGAAGGAAGATGTATGCAGGTTGTATCTGGTTTTGAATGGACACTCGGTGAGGCCAATGTATGTTTCTTGTTTTGGTGTGTCTGGTCGTGTTACTGTGGCTTGATAAATTACGTTTTGAGTCAGGCAATTGCCGTTTAGTGAGCATGTTGTCTGGGTCCTACAGTTGCATTTTTTCTCTAGGTTGTTGCTGGGCTGGTCTGGCTGTGATAGTTTTCGGTTATTGTTGGATGAAATAATGTTTTGTATGTTTGGCATGCAGGTGTATCCTATTTTGATGGTGTTTTTGTTCATGATTGGGTGTAGAACGTGACCGGGAGGGAAGCATTTTTGTAGTAGATTGAAGAATTTGTTACCGATAGAAGTTGTCACATTCTTGCTGTAGGGTGGGTTGAACCATGTTATGTGTCGTTTTCTTTGTCGTTTTTTTGTTGGGGTGGTAATGGTCTCTTCCTCATATTCTAGTTTGTAGTTATATCCACTTTTTTGTAGTGCGTTTGTGTACGGTGGGATTGCATCGTTGAATATGTTGTTGTTTGTAGAGTTGTTAGTTAGTCGTTTGTTAATGCTCTCGGGGATGTTTTTTATTATAGATGGCGGATGATTGCTGTGTCTATGAACGTACAATGGGATGTTGTTGGGTTTTGAAAATGGTTGATAGGTGCCGTCGTTTAGGTTGATGGTTATGTCCAGGAAGTCGAATGTTTTTTTGTTGGCTTCGATTGTAATTTTCAGATTGTTGTCCTGGAAGATTTTGCATATTTTTTTCTTTGTCAATTCTGTCTGTCTCGGTGTTTTATTGCACAATGCGAGTCCGTCGTCCCTGTATAGTCCAATGTTTATATCGAGGTTTTGCATTTGAGAAAGTAGATATAGTCCGACGAGCTCGCATGTTTCTGCTCCATCGTAGCTCCCCATGGTGACATCAAAGTTTGTTGATTTTTTTGTCCATGCTGTTCCATTATTGTAAAGTGATGTATTCTTCGAGTGCAGGATAATGTGTATTTCTTCTTCGGTGATGTTGTCGAAGGTTTTTGCGAACTGTAGTGCTTTGAGGAGTAGGGTTTTGGTGATTGAAGGGTAGAAATTACAGATGTCAAAGATGATTGCGTTTTGTCGTTGTTTGTTTTCTGTGTTTCTGTACCAGTTGATAACTTCAGCGGTGTTTCTCCATTGGTTGAATTCGGTTTTCTTGACGATTTTGGTGTTGATTCTGTCTAAAATCTGTTTACTTATTTTTCCGATTTGTGATTTACATGGGTTTATGAGACGGCATTGTGCGTTGTTGCAACATATTCAACGATGCAATCCCACCGTACACAAACGCACTACAAAAAAGTGGATATAACTACAAACTAGAATATGAGGAAGAGACCATTACCACCCCAACAAAAAAAACGACAAAGAAAACGACACATAACATGGGTTCAACCCACCCTACAGCAATAATGTGACAACTTCTATCGGTAACAAATTCTTCAATCTACTACAAAAATGCTTCCCTCCCGGTCACGTTCTACACCCAATCATGAACAAAAACACCATCAAAATAGGATACACCTGCATGCCAAACATACAAAACATTATTTCATCCAACAATAACCGAAAACTATCACAGCCAGACCAGCCCAGCAACAACCTAGAGAAAAAATGCAACTGTAGGACCCAGACAACATGCCCACTAAACGGCAATTGCCTGACTCAAAACGTAATTTATCAAGCCACAGTAACACGACCAGACACACCAAAACAAGAAACATACATTGGCCTCACCGAGTGTCCATTCAAAACCAGATACAACCTGCATACATCTTCCTTCAGAAACATACACAAACGACATTCTACTACAGTAAGCGAACACATTTGGAACCTCAAAGAAAAAAACATACAACACAGCATCACATGGAAAATCATCTCCAGAGCACAGTCGTACTCCCTCTCTTCTAAGATTTGCAACCTCTGCTTGGAAGAAAAATTCTTCATCATCACTAAACCGAACATAGCAACACTCAACAGAAGAAACGAACTAACTTCCTCATGCAGACACAGAAACAAACACCTTTTATGTAATTACGAACCTCCATAAACACGAATCTATAAAAATACGAAAACACAACAATCTACTTTCACTTCCACTTCCTGATGAGAGCAACGCTCGATAACAACGTTGTAGAAGTCAAACTATCTTAATTATATTCCAAATGTTTATAAATAGCTCCTTTTATACTAAAGTTGAGCACTATTATTTCATGGTTTTTGTTTTATAATTTATATATATATATATATATATATATATATATATATATATATATATATATATATATATATATATATATATATATATATATATATATATATATATATATATATAAACATTTCAAGTATAATTATTATTGTTTAACTTCTACAGTACTGTTTCATGTCTATGACAATTTACGGGAAGTGTGTTTAATAGTTATTGTTGTTTATGATTGTGTGTTGTTTCATACTTCCTGTGATGCTTTGGTGTCGAGACTATTATGGTGGTTTGAAGTACATGCCCTTACAGAGATAATGTAACCGTGGTTTTGCGCATGCGTCTCTCGTCTTCGCTCCCTCTCATGCCGCTTTAAAGATAGCCCATCGCCATTTTGAATGTTGTCAGTCATGTGATAAATTCTAAATTCACAAAGTTTGAAACCGAAATTGAGGAACGAAAAATAGTAATACATTCTCAAGTAACGACAAATTGTGCAACAGACGAATACAACACGCTATTTCAACTAACAATATTCTACATTTCTAAACTATCTTCATCATTATATAAATTAGCAATAATGTTTTAATATTATATTAAATTCTATTTTCGACACCTGTTGTCTACGTTCATACTACGTTGAAAATACCGGTTCTCGTCCGATCACCGAAGTCAAGCAACGCCAGGCGTGGTTAGTACTTAGATTGGTGACCGCTTGGGGACCCCACGTGTTGTAGACATCTTTTATTACATTTTTTTCTTTTCTTTTTTTTAAAAAAAAATCGTTATTTCAATTTTGTTGTAGTTGTAGTTGTTGTTGTTGTTGTTGTTGTAGTAGTAGTAGTAGTAGTAGTAGTAGTAGTAGTAGTAGTAGTAATAGTAGTAGTAATAGTATATAATAGTAATAGTAATAGTATAGTAGTAGTAGTGTAGTAGTAAGTAGTAGTAGTAGTAGTAGTAGTAGTAGTAGTAGTAGTAGTAGTAGTAGTAGTAGTAGTAGTAAGTTAGTAGTAGTAGTAGTAGTAGTAGTAGTAGTAGTAGTAGTAGTAGTAGTAGTAGTAGTAGTAGTAGTAGTAGTAGTAGTAGTAGTAGTAGTATAGTAGTAGTAGTAGTAGTAGTAGTAGTAGTAGTAGTAGTAGTAGTAGTAGTAGTAGTAGTAGTAGTAGTAGTAGTAGTAGTAGTAGTAGTAGTAGTAGTAGTAGTAGTAGTAGTAGTAGTAGTAGTAGTAGTAGTAGTAGTAGTAGTAGTAGTAGTAGTAGTAGTTAGTAGTAGTAATAGTAGTAGTAGTAGTAGTAGTAGTAGTAGTAGTAGTAGTAGTAGTGTAGTAGTAGTAGTAGTAGTAGTAGTAGTATAGTAGTAGTAGTAGTAGTAGTAGTAGTAGTAGTAGTAGTAGTAGTAGTAGTAGTAGTAGTAGTAGTAGTAGTAGTAGTAGTAGTATAGTAGTAGTAGTAGTAGTAGTAGTAGTAG
Organism: Berghia stephanieae; assembly: GCF_034508935.2. Classification (NCBI taxonomy): domain Eukaryota; kingdom Metazoa; phylum Mollusca; class Gastropoda; order Nudibranchia; family Aeolidiidae; genus Berghia; species Berghia stephanieae. The sequence continues at coordinate 36,569,206 of NC_088366.1, forward strand.
TAGTAGTAGTAGTAGTAGTAGTAGTAGTAGTAGTAGTAGTAGTAGTAGTAGTAGTAGTAGTAGTAGTAGTAGTAGTAGTAGTAGTAGTAGTAGTAGTAGTAGTAGTAGTAGTAGTAGTAGTAGTAGTAGTAGTAGTAGTAGTATAGTAGTAGTAGTAGTAGTAGTAGTAGTAGTAGTAGTAGTAGTAGTAGTAGTAGTAGTAGTAGTAGTAGTAGTAGTAGTAGTAGTAGTAGTAGTAGTAGTAGTATAGTAGTAGTAGTAGTAGTAGTAGTAGTAGTATAGTAGTAGTAGTAGTAGTAGTAGTAGTAGTAGTAGTAGTAGTAGTAGTAGTAGTATAGTAGTAGTAGTAGTAGTAGTAGTAGTAGTAGTAGTAGTAGTAGTAGTAGTAGTAGTAGAGTAGTAGTAGTAGTAGTAGTAGTAGTAGTAGTAGTAGTAGTAGTAGTAGTAGTAGTAGTAGGAAAATCGATAACTGATAAGGGTCTGAACTCATAGATGATTTACAGTATCAAAATTATGACTTTTCCGCTTATCCAATATGAAGGAATTTGTTAAAATAGAATGTTCGGTTAATTGAAACTTAAACGATATACATTCAGTATCTGATTATGAAGGGATGAATGGCAACTCTTAACTATCAGACATTTACATTTTATAACTATCAATACACATTACTGATGAATACAAATGTAGTGAACATTACGCACTTTCAACATTATTTTGATTGCGAAATTTATAGAAAGAGCTTATTTTTATGCCAAAGAGGAGTACACAAATTTAATATGTACATGTGTTCAGCAATAACAAAAACTACAACAACACCACCAACAACAACAAAGACATACTGGATACATCAATCATCACATTCTAATGACAAGGATGAGGAAAAGGAGAAATGAAACGATTATGGAAAGATTTCGTGGCATCACTCTATTCAATGAAATGTAACTTTCCTCCTGTTTGAGAAGGTTGGAGCATACCTTTTCCCAGTCTTCCCGTGTTATATCATTTATTGCCTCGTAGGTGAGAGTAAATTTGGTGTTCCACCTCTCATCTTTCCCTTTATTTAGGTCCAAATGAGCTCGATTGGATTGCGCTCACAGTGATATGGGGGAAGTCATGCAGCCTTGTGTCAAAACTCTGACAGTCTGTTTTGAAAACTGTTTCTGGTTTGTTCTCATCCCTTCCTTTGTAGGATGTATGTTTACGTTCGCCGTTCCATGCATCTTTGGATGATATCCATATCAAAGTTATCTTGGATCCTTTTCCTATCACGTCGTTCCACACTGGTTATCTCTCTGTCGTTTTTCGATAATCATCTTCTCGGGTTTGATTGTGAAATTCCAATTCTGTAGCCGTCCTCTTTAATGGCTTATTGATAGGTGCAAATAGATTTCTTTTCACAGCTTTACGAGAGTGTCGTATCGTATCGCATCCTTTCTTTAAAAAATATAGCCTTGTGGAGAACATTGTGCTTATTTGAGTCAATAAAAAAATTGTACGGCGCACAACTCTACTGAAAGATTTGAAAATTAGAAATGTATTTTTTACAGATAGATAAACAGATAAACTTGATTTCCTTTTATAATTTAAAGTCAGTTTGAAAGTTCGTTAAGTCAAACAGATATCATAAAAAATTTACCGACGACACTAATACTCTCAAAATCAAACAATTTCTACACTGTAAAAAATTGTCAGTTTGACGTTTTTAAGCAAATCGTTGCATTCGAAATAATGTATTCACTTAATTACTTTAAGGATTTCAGACCTACACTAAATTTTCAACAGTTCTCATCTATTAATGACATCAAGTATTATTATTGCCCCTTTGATGCTTTCAATGTGATGGTTTCGGGTGGATAATACCCAGGTTTAACTTATGGCCACACCCTCAACTCTATCTGTCCAGTAGAGTTCTTACTTCCGTTGTGTTGTTGATTTAGCGGTGATCCGTGTTGTTATGTAATAGTGTGTTCTCAATGCGTGTATGTTTGTGTCTGTGTGCGTGCGTGTGTGTATGTGTTGTGTGTGGTGTATAGTTAGTATGCGCTTGGCTAAGAAGTTCACAACATTGCCATCCGGAAGTATATCGGACCAACACACAAAACTGTGGGCAACCATGATCGTTTATAGTCAGGTTAATACAACTTAGTGAGAATTAATCATAAACGCGGATGGCAAATACCAATAACAAAGACCTGAGTGACGTCAACTTCGAACTATCTATACATGTATGTGTGTGTGTGTATGTGTGTGTGTGTGTGTGTGTGTGTGTTTTGGAATGTGGTTGCGTGGAGAAAAAAAAAGTACAGAAATACCTGAGCGAGGAGGGGGGGGGGGAGGGGGGGGGGGGGGGGGGGGGGTGCGTTCGTTTGCTAGGAACTGTCAGATTGGCATTTTTCAGCAAATCGTGACATTCATACTGATATTATTAACTTGATTACATGAAGGTGTTCGGATTTATAGAAATTTTAAACAAGTTTCACCGATTAACAACATCAACTAATATTACTGCTGATATTACTGTCGTTTTTATGCCATCGATGTGATAATTATTGCCATGGGAAATATTTAGTTAAACGTTGTCGGCAAACTGTCAATTGGTTCTGTCTAGCGTCTAGCCCGAACAAACCAAACGTAGACAGATTCGGGGACATGATATTTTTCGCGTCTGCTTCATATTTTCATTTGACCTCACTAAAAGTTAAGTAAAGGGGAGACATTCCGAAAGCTCCTACATCCCCAGTATTTTTTCACCGTGGATCTTTTGTCAGGCGTTTATTTATTCAATTTGTCATCATATTTAAAAAAAACTCTAGAACAAACCGTGATAGGTTTGTGAAAGTTTAAAATTTCCTAATTTGAACATTGTTTTTATTCTCGGCCGCCATTTTAATTTGTTAAGTATTGAAGGTAGTGCAAAGAGTCCGAGGTTTTTTTTCTATTAGGGTTAGTCATAAGTCTTAGTAAAGGTGCTAGGGTGTTTATTTTCCTATTAGGGTTAGTTAAAGGCACTAGGTTTTACTTTTTCTTGGGGTTAGTTGAGGGAATATTATTTAAGTTGTTTCCCTTTGTAGGAGCTTTCGGAAGGCCTCTCAAGTAAAGCGTGGTAAAGACTTGCGACTTATTGATATTGATATCTACTGACTGATAAACTAAAATCATGCCGAATCATGCATGGCAACGACGACAAGCACGTCGATTAAAATATCAAGCTAATCAAGAAAATGATTTAGGCAATATCGAATGAAAATAGTTCTTTCCCCGCGAAATTGCGGACTTTTTACTAGTAGTTTAAAAGCGTATATGTTTCAAAAGCCTCTAAATGCTCTGTGAAACGTTTGTTCATAGATTCAATTTTTCGAAGTTATATAAACTGCATTCATTGTTAATATGACAATATTGAGTATATTTTATTCAGTATTTCAAATGATTTGAAACAAAAGATTTCATATTGGTTATTGCGACAGGATGTAAATAATAAGCAATAAGCTATAAATTCAAAATTTAAGGCAAACTACATAAGTTTTAAGTTTTTATAACAGTTAAAGCGAATTGCTTTTATGCGGAAACAAGTATGCCGTGAACTCATAATCACTAGTCGGAACTACGTGTCAGCACGAGATTTTTTGGAAAAACGATGAATTCATCTCATACTTTGTGGTGCGTAACTTGTTTACATTTTGTACAGTGTAAAATCTCGAGTAGCAATGACTATGAAAAATGTTTTTCTCTTTTTGAGGAAAATTTTTGTCTAAAATCCAAGCCCTATCTCCACCGAGTAAAAATGTTTTTGAATTTTGAAAATCCATTCATAAATAAACAAGTTATACAGTTTTAAAGGTGTCATTTATTTGGATGACCCGCAAAGAGGAAAAAAACGCGAAAATATGGGACGCTTTTTCGGCATTTTTTTTTCGACCTTTCGTTGTATCTTGCGTAATAAGTGGATTAAAAGATTGAAACTTGAAGAGCAAATTAGGATGGTGTTTTGTAAAATACGGGAAAAGTACTCGTCATATTCATATGAAATTTTACAACCATAAAGAAGAAATGTTCATGTATTACCTTGTGAGCGACAAAACCTCCACGCCCGGTAGTTTTAGAAATATTTTACTCCAAAGACTAAAAATCTATTTTTAACGGTCTTCTGGTAATCGCACGAGTTTTGTCGCTTGACATAATCTAAAATGACCTTTTTTCTGTGTGCTAAATTTCAGTCATATTCATCGATAAACAGCGTCGTAATTAATTTTTTAAAATAGCATATACGAAACGGCTTCGTCCCATATTTTGACGCGAATTCGGGCAATTTGTGAGCGAAAAAGAGGCCCAAAGATTTGTGCGGGATAGTCATTGCTATTTTATGACAGCGGTTTTAAAGTAGTTTTGTATAAGTCTTAAAGAAGAAAACTTTTTTGATATGGCATCAACACGGTTCAAAATCTATATGCAGTTAAGACAAATTGATTCAAAGGTTGACACAAATTTTTACAACTTTTGATAGAGGGACAGATGAGAAAAACCAGAAAAACACGCGGCATTGATAAAAAATCTGACTATAGTATATTTGGTACCATTGTACGCAGAATTAAATTTCCTTTAACAAAATTTCTAATTAAATTTGATTTGATGCATAATTTTTGTTGTGGAAAGCCAAACAAAGTGTAACATTACTTTTGATCAACACTATATACATATTATTATTGTTAATCTGTTTAACAGATGTATTCCATGGGACAAAGTGTAGCTGAGCTTGAGTTCAAGGCCAGCCTTGACATTGTCGGCACAGATTTCTACGTCAAGAGTGGAGAGTGGAACATTGAGAGTACTAAATTGGAAGCATTCGTTCCCGAAGAAGTTGAAAAAATGTCTTCTTTCAAGGTGATAAGGAGCAAGTTAATATAAATGTAGATGATAATGTTGATGATTATAATGATTATGCATGGTGATGACAAGAGCACAATTAGTATCAGTAGTGTAGTCGTTTTAATAGTTGAATTGATCTTATTGTTCTTCTTCTTCTTCTTCTTCTTCTTCTTCTTCTTCTTCTTCTTCTTCTTCTTCTTCTTCTTCTTCTTCTTCTTCTTCTTCTTCTTCTTCTTCTGCTTCTTCTACTTCTTCTTCTTATTATTAGTATCATTATTATTATCATTATTACTATTATTATTATTATTATTATTATTATTATTATTATTATTATTATTATTATTATTATTATTATTATTATTATTATTATTATTATTATTATTATTGTTATTAGGGAGCTGCAAGGTTGTGGAAGTTGGACCATTACACAATACATTAGAAAGAAACTGGAGGCAGCAGAAATGTGGTTCCTTAGAAGGATGTTAAGAATCTCATGGACAGAGAAGAAAATTAATGAAGAAGTATTAGAGAAAGCTGAAACTAAAGGGTTACTAATTCCTACAATAAGAAAAAGACAAATGCAATTTTTAGGTCACCTAATTCGACATAAATGTATTGAACATCTTGGTCTCACAGGAAAGATAGAAGGTAAAAAGAGTAAGGGTAGACCAAGAAAAACATATTTGAATAGTTTGAACAGCTGGGTGATAAAGAAAGAGAAGAGTAATATTAGTTTTCTGTTATCTAATCAGAGAGATGAATGGCGTACCATGATCACCGATGTCTAGCACAGACTTGGTACTCGAAGAAGAAGAATAAGATTTATTATTATTATTATTATTATTATTATTATTATTATTATTATTATTATTATTATTATTATTATTATTATTATTATTATTATTATATTATTACTATTATTATTATTAATATTATTATTATTATTATTATTATTATTATTATTATTATTATTATTATTATATTATTATTATTATTATTATTATTATTATTATTATTATTATTATTTTTTTTTATATACTAGTAAAAAGCCCGCAATTTCGCGGGGAAAGAACTATTTTCATTCGATACTGTACTCACCATCATTTAATGAGGGCAGATTGGTAAACAACGTTGTCTGTGTAATTTGGTATATCTTCGGTTGATTTTTCTGTGTGGCCCAATAATAT
>NC_088366.1:36580258-36590258 GCF_034508935.2 Berghia stephanieae
GATGATGATGATGATGATGATGATGATGATGATGAGATGATAATAATAATAACTTTCTTCAGATGACTTTCAAACTTCGACGCCTTCCTGGTTTCTTCATTGTGAATATCGTCACACCCATCGTCCTCATGTCTTTCCTCAACATTCTGGTCTTCCTCATCCCAGTGGACTCTGGAGAGAAGATCAGCTACGGCATCACTGTCCTCTTGGCGCTTACCGTTTTTATGAGTATCGTCAGCGAACAGTTGCCAAGGTAAAAAAAAACAAAAAACTCCTATTTTAAACTCCCCGTCACAATAAGTCTGAAATAAATCTTTGAACAGTAGGCTGTGTGTAGCTATGGATTGTAAAATCATAGCACAGTGATAAACAGATATTTATTTTACAAAAAAGAGCGAATGAGGAACGTTTTCTGTTCAAAATGCATCTTCAATCAACAATCGAATCATTAATATTAGTAATACGATAAGTAAAATCCGGATAGATAGACATAGAAATATAATATATTATAGAGTGGTCCCCTCTATTCTCTTGTTCAATATTCAGTTAGAGCATTCAACATATCCAAAAACAATTGCTCTGGCAAAGAAAGGGTTTAGTGATCTTAAGAACAAAATCAAAATCAGAAACATTAACATTAAGACTAAAATTAACAATACAAAGACATAGATCCTATTATATTTCCAAAATGTCTCAAACTTGAGCAAAAGTTTGGACGGGAAGTAACTGCCCTCCAATAACCCAAGTATTTTTATGGAAAAACGATTGACACATTTTCTCCGGTGATGTAGGAAACAATTGGGTGGGCCTGGAAGAAATATCCGTCAATATTTTATAACGAACTTTTCACCTCTTAGATTGAGTCTTTATGTAGGTCAAAGCTTTTACTGGCTACATGCCTTTCTAGGACACACATGAGTCTGAACGGGTCAGATCAGGACTATGGGTAAGATGTGGTAAAACCATCTAACCATAATATTTCGAATACACAACTCAGTCATCATGTATGGACAGGGTAAGGGATGGTGTTGTCTTCTGTAGAATGCCACCATTGCTCAACCCTCCGCCCTTTTCCGCAGCGCCGCTTTCTCAGTTTGTTCAGATTTTACAGTAACGAGCAGCACTGACAATTTGTCAAAATGACATCGATTTGTGGCTTTGTGTTCTTGTGGTCTGACACTCGATTTCGGATCCTAAGTCCCTAGCTCAATTTCCGCTCTTGAAAAGGCTCTTTATTCCCACCGTACTTAAATGTAAAGTGAGTACCTTGCCGTTAACAGCGTTTATTTTTTCGAAAAAAGAAATATAATATCGCCTTACAAGGGTTATGTCTTGTTCTTCATGTTATGCGTTGTTGTTAGCTTGGGACTCCTTTTAAATGCTTTAATCACGTTAAATGGTATAGCGCCACGTGAAAGCTTTTTATGTCATAGAAACCTTTAGCCATCAACTTTCGTTGCCAAAAAATGCAATTTCAGCTTTTATGCTGGAATTAATAGACACATAGATAACCACGCCTCTCGGACAGTCGTCATAAAGTAAACAATGACAGTGATTAGTAAACATTGCGAACTACACAGGTTTTACTATTAGTGGCATGTGTCTAAGTAAAATACCCAATGTTCTATCTCCTGATCAATAGAACCAACACAGGAAACTATGTGTAAATTCAAACGTTTATAAAATGATCGAGAAAATCGTGTGATAACTAGTCACCCATAATATGGCGATATAAAAACAATAACAATGGTCAGAGAGAGGACGATTTCATTCAAGTTATTATTTATAAACAACAAACTCTTTTTGTCCGAGTACGTGTGTAGGAATGTCAAAAATTCCATGTTTTGATTGGTCAAAAATCTACCGGTTAATTGAGGACGAATCTTTGAGCGCCTTCCTTGTTTCGGTGCAATATGATTGTGCCTTTGAGAAAGTTTCTCATACTCTTATCTCTATCGGTCACCAAAATGCAATTAGTTGGCAAAACATTTGACAATAACAAAGTGAATGCTTGGCTCTAAAATCTTGACAGATATTCTTTTGCATTTATTCTCTCGAGCATGGCTTTAAATAGGCATCAGTCATGAAGGACACATATGTTAAATGCTCTCTGAGTAAAACTTTTAAGCCAGCAGTTACTACAACTAAAACAATACTAATAGACAGTAATATGATTTTAAAAATTACTTCAATAATTCACATACGTATCTGTGTCAAATTCCAGGTCTTCTGACACCCTTCCCATTGTGACAATCTACCTTCTGGTGTTGACCATTATATCAGTTTGCACGGTGATCATGTCTATCCTCATTGTCTATTGCCATCACAGAGACGAGGTAAGTATCATCATTGTCAATTGCCATTACAAGGACGAGGTAAGTGTATCATTATTAATTGCCACCAAAGGGATGAGATAAGTGTATCATTATTGGCTATTGCCATCGCATGGAGGAGGTAAGTATATCATTATTGTCTATTGCCATCACAGGGACGAGGTAAGTGTATGATAATCATGTCTATTATCATGAGTGCTGCCTTTACAGAGCGAGCTATATCCGTTTTAAATAATATTGCTTGTAACACCCTACCTTTCTCTCCACTTCAACATGTTATAATATACGGGCGTTCCCGAAGCTTTAACTTTGATTTATGTAAAGATTGTCAGGTGTAAGGGGATTCGACAAATCTCATTTTTATTTTCAACAACAAACAATATCCATCTCAGTAAAAGCATATTAGTTTACCTTAAGTTTTATAACATGTAATTTAAATTGAATTTTCAGTGTCCGATTATTCTCGCGTACTGAAGATTACAGTAAACGAGAAACAGTTGTATAAAAGCGAACAAAAATTACAATTAAAATGTGATATATTTGAATATGTTTGTTTCAAATTATTTCAGAAAGAGGTCAAGCATCAAAAAGCAGCCTCAAGTTTCAAGTCCATGTTTCGTAAAGTCAACATTATGAATCGCACAGCAGACAATTTCAAAAAGGTCAAAGTAAAGCCGGCGACGATAGATCGCCAGTTCTCAAATTCCTCAACCACGAAAGTGGACAGCAATACTCTCACTGAGAAGAACAGGGATTCTCATGATCAAATATTCAATATTCTTGAGAACCATAAAGAAGATTACAATAACACAATGAGATGTGAGAATCAACCAGATGGCAATTTTGTCAACCGATGGAGACAGATTGGCAAACACCTGGACTGTTTATCTTTCATTGTCTTTACAATCATCTGGATTTCTGTAACAATCGGATTCCTGGTGGAGATTGCCAGATAAATCAAAGCTCATTATATTTTGATACACGATAAAAAATTGCCATCGACAGAGATGGGTGAAGTGAAAAGGAAAAGAGACACACACACACACACACACACACACACACACACACACACACACACACACAGAGAGAGAGAGAGAGAGAGAGAGAGAGAGAGAGAGAAAGAAAGGAAGAGAGAGAGAGAGAGAGAGAGAGAGAGAGAGAGAGAGAGAGAGAGAGAGAGGACTTAAATTGCAGAGCATTTTGCATTTTAGTCAATCAACCATAATGTCTCGTTTGCTTTCGTCAATTCTGTTGTTCTTCCTTTCCAGTGTGTTAAATTTATCAAAACTAAAATACAAATATTAACTACGTAACCAATACCAATATTTAAGTTACTCAGCGTGATGACTTGAATTTTAAAATGTGCATTGAATGTGAGAGTGTTTATGACCAAAACTAAATTAAAGCTGTAAGCAATTACTTAATATTTATACTAATCCAGGACGAGCCCCCACTTGTAATGCTTGTTGCTAAATCAGTGCAATTGCACTCAGTTAAATTCTGGTCCCACCACAAAAAGGAGAACCCTTAATGACTCACGTTAAGAGGAGAATATGTTTTGAGATTTATTTTATAAAAAGAAATAAAAGAATTAAATATGTACAAAACAAAACCAAAAAAATGGATTAGATTTTTTTCACAATTTCCTTGTTTGTAATATAATATAGGTCTTCGCATTGTTGTGATTCTTATCTTTGTCTTTGATGAGTGGTGGTGGACTATGAGTTAATCTCCCTCGACAGAGCAGCACAAACAAATGGCCACACCATATAACTAGAGGTAGTCCATTGGCTGTAGTGGTGACACCGGACCCTGTGTCAGGAGTCAGAATGGATCTACCAGGAGCCTACAATGACCCAGTCTGATAACTCTTTTAGAGTTGTTGATTCCGTTTTTTATGTTTTTGTGTCTACTTTCTCCTCACAAGCTACATCTTAGTCATTCAAGGCTTAGAGACGGAATGAATTAGGTTACTAACTTAGTCTTGTGATTTAGTTAGCGTTTCTCTCCAAGACAAGCCACAACCGATCAGCCTGAGAGGAAGAAGAATAACGGAAAGAAGATAGAGAGAAGAAAAAGGGAGAGTGAGAGATAGAATGCTAGATCAAACAATCCGGAGAAGGGAGAAAGAGGAGAAAGGTAAGACCATCTATGATACGTTCACGGAGAGTGAATAAAATTCACCAGACGATAGGACATAAAGCGAATAGTGTTCACTGCAGACAACAAGGAGTGGGTCAAGTCCATGACACATTGTTTTGGTGATCTTATGCTCTGTGTGTTAAACGATTCAAGTCGCGTATTATCATTTCCAATAAAGAATGAAGTATTTGAAATGATGGCGAAACATAAAAAGACCCGTAACAATATTAAAGCTCATCAACAACAGATGTCAGCTTACATGCACTTGGAAGGAGAGACAAATAGGTATAAAGAGTGTCCAATCCCTTATCGATCGTCTGATAAATTTGCGTGATACTTTGCATGGGTCTTATATTAAAAAACAAAACAAAAAAACCTTGTCAATCTAAAAGATGAAATCTGTATCTTCTTCGGTTATTGTGAAGTTGCATATTAATGCATCTAATGATATATTCCATGATTCAATCTGCAATCTATCAAATTACAAAAAAGAAAGATATCATTGTAACAAATGTAACAACAAGTTTAATGTCCAACCACCTTCACTTTTCTAAACATATCCAGTGCAATGTTCCATAATACAACAAACCATCGTTTGTAGTACAATGAATCTAATGTGACATGTTTTTGTTTTTAATGGTTTTACAGCGCTTGTGACACATTTAGGTTATTTCAGCGCTGAGTAAAAAGAAAAAAAATGGGATAGTTTAAAAAGATTAAAGAATTACAAGTAAAGACACACGAGAAAAAGAAAGGCAAAGGGAATGGTTCAAAAAGGGAACAGCTGTAGATTCCAAGAGCACACTATTAGTGTACTTAGTTTGAGATCATATATATATAAGTCTTATTCAGAGCACATGATCCTACTAAGAGGAATAAACTCAAATGTCAAAATATATTCGAATCGAAACAAAAATATAACAGTACATAACAGAGAAAATAATTCCAAGGAAAATAAGTTATCATTAGTGCGGGGCGGTCCTTGGCAAGCTTAAGGACCACGGTCCTACGGTCCTTGGGAAATGAAGACCGCAAAGACCGGTCCTAGGACCGGTCCTTTTCGACATTGAACATTCCTGAGAGACTGTTGGAAATTCGAACCGGTTTGACCTTTGAGACCGTGGGATCGTTCATTCTTGAACCGTTAAAGACCGCTACACGATGAAAACCGTGGTCTACAGGAGTAAAACACACGGAGTCACACTCATTTCAAATTGTAACCTAATTAGAGAAGAGGGGTGATGCCTTCTTTATTTGCTCACCGTACTTCATTGTTACTTCGATAATTTAATAAAATTTGAAATTTATCCCCATTAACGGAGATAATGGCATCGCCCAAGGCGTTGATCGAGTTGTTCGTGGCGTTGATACACACACGCAACTCCTACCCCCCCTCCCCCCCCCCCCCCCACACACACACACATTAGAGGGCAGCGAGCATTGAAGAGTAAGAGAGAGACGTGAAGTTATAATAAGAGGGGGTGGATGAGGTAATAAGAGGGGTCGATGGTGACTTTTCGCCAGATCTAACAAACTCAGCTACCCATTCATTGCTGAGTAGACAGGGATTCAGAAAAAACTCGACTGCACCCGGGATCGATCTCTGGCCCTTTGCGTATAAAGAGAGTGCTCTATCAACTGAGCTATCGGGGTCCCCAAATATTCTATTGGACTTTTTTAAAATTCAGACGTTATAACTGGGTTTTTTGGAAGGAAGAAACTAATGAAACTCATATTATTTGATTAGTAAAAACACCAAACGAAATTTTAATATTATTGTATTATTTTAAATGACAACACTGCGATAGAAAGGAGTGGTGACAAGAGATGGACAAAAGAAAACAAAAAATCGGATTTGCTACTTGCAAGGTTCGACACACACACACACACACACACACACACACACACACACAAACACACACATCTTTAGTAGTCACATACATTTCAAACAATAACCCATTAGAGAAGGGGGGTCATGCCTTCACCATAGATCATTGTCATTGCGATCATTATGGTGTAGTAAATTTTGAAATTTACCCATATAATGGAATCGTCCAAGGCGTGCGCCTCCTGTTCCCCCCATCTCACACACGAAAGGGCGGTTTGCGGAGTGGAGGTTGGTGGTCGTCTGCCTGTATGGTCGTCTGTGTCGTTTAGTGTATGGCAAAGGGGGTGGGTGCGATTAATTAAGTGGGATGGGTGGTGATTGGTGGAAGATAGGCAACCGAAGCAACGAATCGCTGGGGAAGTAGTAGGCTATGGCGCGAGACCGTTGAAAGGTGATAAGAAGTGAGGACCGCCACCGGTCTTCCCTATGGGACCGGTCTCCGGTTCACAGCTAAAAGACCGTGGGACCGCCGGTCCAGACCGGTCTTCAGCGCGGCACTAACAATAACCCATTAGAGAAGAGGGGTCATGCCTTCACCATAGATCATTGTCATTGCGATCATTATGGTGTAGTAAATTTTGAAATTTACCCCGTATAATGGAATCGTCCAAGGCGTGCGCCTCCTGTTCCCCCCATCTCACACACGAAAGGGCGGTTTGCGGAGTGGAGGTTGGTGGTCGTCTGCCTGTATGGTCGTCTGTGTCGTTTAGTGTATGGCAAAGGGGGTGGGTGCGATTAATTAAGTGGGATGGGTGGTGATTGGTGGAAGATAGGCAACCGAAGCAACGAAGCGCTGGGGAAGTAGTAGGCTATGGCGCGAGACCGTTGAAAGGTGAGGACCGCCGCCGGTCTTCCCCTATGGGACCGGTCTCCGGTTCACAGCTAAAAGACCGTGGGACCGCCGGTCCAGACCGGTCTTCAGCGCGGCACTAGTTATCATCTCCCAAAACTAGAACTATACATTTGACTGTCTTCAACATTGAGTTATTTCCCTTTAGAAAAGTGACCTTTGGAAAATTAATGTAGCAGTTTATATCATTTGTACATTTATATTTAAATTTAGCTGGAAATTAAATATTACCAATAACATAGAGAATAAGTAATGTTTCAAAACAAATTTATGTGATCAATAGATATACATTTTTTTAACATTTGATCAAAAATGAATCACTTATTAATAATTGGAATTCGAATGTTGCCAGATAAACATTCTCATTTTAACAGTTAGCCATCACATTCCTAGTCAACGAGAGTCTTTTCCCATGACACGCATTAAGTTTTTGTCTACATTTTTACCTTGAAGAACGAAAGCAAATCATTTCTATTATTAAATTGTAAATTGACATTCCATCAAATATCTCATTTCATATTATTGAATTATCTTAAGGAGAAAAGGGAGGTGTTATGATACGTATTTTTGACCAAGATAGGGTTCTTGTTAACCTCAAGGAAGCACCTCGGAAACTTGTTGCGTGGCTCTCGGGTCAAAATATCAATATAATTCCCAATAACGGCCCGAATCCATATTCTCAAAGCACTATTCAGTATCAGATACTGAATAACCACTTCCTTCTATCTTATTGCCTCTAGCGATAAAAATATGGCATATCTGGTGCAATGTTGCGCGATACAACAAACCAACCATATTTAGTAGTACAAAGACAAATTGATTGTGATGTGATGTGCTCTGACTAACTATACACAGTGTTACAAAAGGCATGTAGCATGATTTAATTAGCCGCCTAAAATATAAGTAAAATTCACAATATCATATCATGTTTCATGTTATAACCCGCAGTCTTAAATATTGTAAGAAATAGCAAGTGTTGCGTTATTTGACATGTGATTTAAATTATTACAAAAAGCACACCAAGCATAATATCACAAATGTCATTTTACCACCTCTAACGTCAAAGAAAAAAAATCCAATGTAATGTTGCATGATGCAACCAATCATCGGTTAATATAAAGACATAATATATTAACCAACTTAATACATAAAGAAACGAATCAAGTGTGATGTTACATAATTTAACCAGCAATCTAAAATGTAATAAAGGTAAATCAATTATAATGTTACATGATTAACCAGTCGTTTATAAAATATTGTTAAAATACTTCAAGCATTGATTGACCAGTTTGGTAATCTACAAATCACACCAAGTGAAATGATACACACGGGTAATTAAAGGATGCGAGACAAACAAATGGAAAAAAATATGGCGCTATCTCAATACAAAGTAGACATCAGTAATATTCGAAAAATTTTAAGCAACAGGTGCAAGACATAATACTTAACAAGTAGAATAAAAGTGTTCTGTTGGTTTAAAAAACTATGCTGGTTATACCAAAGTCGACGTGAAAATATTTGCAGGGCTGGTAGCTGGACGCAATTATGGGCTCGTTTTAACTTTGTTGTAATAGTTGAAAATGTAATCCAAGAAATGGAGAAATACAACCTAGGAGTCCTAGGTTTCTGTGAGACAAGATGGACAGGAGCTGGTAAAGTTGTCATAGATGATAATATCAATTGATCTACTGAGGAGGAAAACATCATGAAAGAGGAGTGGTGTGATTCTGAACAACTGCGTAGCAAAAATCCGTTATTGGGTACTGGGGAATATCGGACAGAGTTTTACTAGTGAAAGGGAAACCTTTTGATCTAAATCTCATACAAGTGTACTTCAACATCAGAAAGCGAAGATAGCGATGTAAACATATTATACGAAGAAATGGAGAAGGCGAAAAAGCTTTGCAAAAACCAGGAATAACTATAATCATGGGATATTTTAACGCCAAAGTTGACGAAGAAAGAGTGGTAGGCCTGTGATGAATAAGTGAATGAATCACAGATAACTCGAATATAAGCAGTGGATCGTAGGTGTCGATAACTTGCATCCCGGATCAAATGCATTCATGAATACATGCATACGGCCAGAAATATTTTAGTAAATAGACCAAGGTCAAACATTTTTATTATATTATTTAGTAAAAATACCATAAAAAAGTCTTGGTTATAATATTCATTTAATAGAAATCAAATATCACATATAAAGATGAAGAAAACACTATGTACAACATTTCGATCTCCTCGATGGAATATCAAAAGTCAATCTGACATGGACCATTGAATACTTTTCAATCTGCCAGAATTATTTTAGTAAATAAACCAAGATCTGATATTTTATATATTTGAACGGAACATTAAGCCAAAACATTCTTACATATTCCTAATTATTCTGTAAAAAAAACAGTCTTGGCTACAATACGCATTTCATAGAAATCAAATATCACCATATATGAAGAAAACTCTATGTACAACATTCTGATCTCCTCAAAAGGAGGTGGCTACCAGTAGGGGGTGAACCCGGGATTATGGGAGGTGGATAGAGTTGAGGAGTGAACCCGGGACTATGGAATGTAGAAGCAATTTGGGTTGAACCCGGGACACCTTCCCTAGCCCTGGGTTCAATCCCCACTGGTATCCACCTTCCACAGTCCCAGGTTCGCTTCCTAATGGTGTCAACCTCGGGTAGTCTCGGGATCACTCTCCATTGGTGTCAACCTCCCATAGTTTGATTGACTGATTAATCTATTTATTGACCAATTTATAATGATGATAATATTTGGTGTCGAG
>NC_088366.1:36595258-36600258 GCF_034508935.2 Berghia stephanieae
ACTACTACAATCACCACAACCACATCGTCATCACTACCACTACTACTGCAACCACCACCACCATATCATCATCATTACCACTATTACCACAACCACCACCACCACTACTACTACAACCACCACCACATCACTACCTCAACTACTACAACCACCACCACAATAGCATCACTACCACTACTACTACAACCACCACAACCACATCGTCATCACGACCACTACTACTACAACCACCACCATATCATTACCATTACCACTACTACTACAACCACCACTACCACCATATCATTACCATTACCACTACTACTACAACCACCACAACCACATCGTCATCACTACCACTACTACTGCAACCACCACTACCACCATATCATCACCATTACAACTACTACTACAACCACCACAACCACATCATCATCACTACCACTACTACTACAACCACCACCACATCATCATCACTATCACTACTACTACAACTACAACCACCACCACATTATCATCACTACCACTACTACTACTGCAACCACCACCACCATATCATCATCATTGAAATATTTTTTTTAAATTGAGCTTTATATAGTGCAATATCTACTAAATGTGCTCAAAGCGCTTTACAAGGGTCCCTGGTCAACATTTAACATGTAGGACGGGACATGACGCCTGTTAGGCGATATTACAATTTTTCGGACAAAGACAATTCTGTTAACGGCCAGGTACTCATTTTACACCTGAGTACGGTGAGAGAATGTGAGTAAAGAGCCTTTTCCAAGGACTCAACTATGCGCCGAGCGCGAGGCTCGAACCCAGGACCTTCCGATCCGGAAGCGAGTGTCATACTACTAGACCACATAGCCGCATCATTACCACTACTACTACAAACACCACCACCACATGATCATCACGACCACTACTACTACAACCACCACCACCACCATATCATTACCATTACCACTACTACTACAACCACCACCACATCATCATCACTACCACTACAACTACAATCATCACCACCACCACATCATCATCACTATTACTACTACAACTACAACCACCACCAACACCACATCACCTCACTAACACTCAGTACTACAATCACTACCATTAGGTTTTGGAGCTTTACTTCATTTGAAATAAGGAAACTTCGGAATTGTATTTGGCATTGTGTTTATATATCATAATATAATTCTAATCAGTTATCTATTTAGAACTAGATACTATACAATATGTATGCCAAATACCACCCGAATTCCTCTTTCGGCATTGAAATTGAGTGTGAGAGAGTCATCACTACACACATAAACAACAGAAACAATTTAAAAACAAGACTATGACACGCAACCACTCACACACGAGGCTATACTATTTATCCTTTTCTCTATATAGAATAGGACAAGACAAACAATAGCTTGACTCTCGCTACACTTCGCATTGATGTTTGTCGTCTCACGAGTTCAGCTCTCGGTCGACCTGTCAATATTCCTTTTTGCCTCGGACGTAATCATTAATAGAATGTTGTGTGGTTTTGACCGTGAAGAAAACCTTAAGAAGTCACATTTATATCATTTTAGAGAGATCGTTTTGAATAATTTTGAGTTAAACGAGCGAGCAGCAACTTGTTTTCATGAACGGCCGATCAGCGCTTGTTTACTATAGTAACGCGATTCCCAGCCAACATCAAAATGGCGGATATTTTTCTCATCGAGGCCGCTGGTTGGGTAGCCAATAAGAGCACCGTACGGTTTCCATTGGGTAAATTCCTTGCATGATTCTCAAACTTAAAAAATTGTTATTATTTCGAATCTTTTATTTCACCAACGAAAGTGGGCGGTAACTTTGATCATTTCCGGAAACAGTGTTTGTTCTCAAACAAGAAAATAATTTGTCGTTTCCGTGATCAACTGAGTGAATCACTTAGTCTTAGGTATTTGCTCTTCAAAGGTTCTTTATTATATTTTGTCGCCTTAAAATATATGTGAAAAATGTTACAATAGCAATATTTTCTTTCAATTTTTAGTGAAATTGCTCTTGAAGAAAAGTTGTTTTTCAAAATGTCAGTCACAGTGATTGTGATGGAAATAATTTGACGCCGCAGACGTTCGCTGAGAAATCGTTTTCGTTGCTTTTTTTCTTTTAGTCGCAGGGACGTCTTTTGGGAGATGCGACTCTCCACATAATTCTGCACAGATTGTGAATAAGAAATATTGTATGTCCAAGTAGTTAAGAAAGAAATCAAAAGTATTGAATTTGATTTTTTTTTTAAATAATGCAAGCAGTACGCAACATATCTAGATCATTAGAAGTAGGACAACAGACAAGTTAATTAAAGACCGGTGGTACAAATTACAAGTGAATTCAAGAAATTCTATTTACAAGCATGAACTGAATGTAATTTAACGATTGGGAAAAGATGGATGAGGAGACTTCATATATTTATGTAATACCCATATTATTATGACCACTTTTTTGTGCTGCGTGTATGTTGGCATTGCTTCCATACTTCCGTTTTGTCTAATACTAAGTATAAGAATAATAGGAACTGTGTATTCCTTACTCCAGTGTACTGAATACACACCTGGGTTTTCCCTACAACAGTGTACCAAACGCACCATTTTTATGCACCCCCATTGGAGGTGTACAAAAACGCACCGTTTTTATGCACCTCCGTTGGCGGTGATGGTAAATTAATGAAAATGTTTCTGCAAACGTCCATGAGGTTTAAATAGTTTTAGATTGTAGTTTAGCGCGCTGCTTAGTGATTGCCTATGTAATAAATTAAAGAATGATAACAATAATTTAAAAAATCAAAAGTAAAAAGAAACATGGCACACACATACTGATCTCAAATAAATAAATAATTTTAGAAAATTAAAATCGAAGTTTTTTAAAAACATGATAAAAAGTTTTTGAAAAAAAACAAAAACAAACAAAAAAGAAAGAAAAAAACAAAACAAACAAAAATGATGTCTTTCTCAATAAAGTAAACTGGTTTTAAAAAATATGTCTACAATGGGAATTGAACCCAGTACTTTCAAGGTTAGAGTCTGACAGCTTGTCCACTGGGCTACGGAGCCACCTGGCTGTTCATCAGATTTAATAAGGTCTTTCTAAAACATTATTTTTCTTTCAATGCAACTTCTATTTTCTGGTTTTATATTTCGATTTTTTTAATTATTATTATTTTTATACAAATTTATTAACAAAAACATCCTACAAATGTCACAATATAACTCGCCGTGTCCAAATACAGATAGACAATTTCGCTGATGAAATTGGGTGGGTTGCGCATGCGTGACGGAGGTGTATAAAAACGGTCCGTTAAGATACACCGTCAACGGAGGTGCATAAAAACACTACGATTCCTTATACACCAGAAGGATTAGGTAATGATGCTTTGCGTTTAGGTACAAAAAAAAAACCCTAAAAAAAAAATCAAAACATCCACCAGCTGGATATAACATACCAACACACAATACAATGTGTAACCTTTAAAGTTTATTATAGTCTGATTAATACCATTTAGTGAGAACCACTCATAATAAAGAACTGAGTGACATTAATTTTGCTTGACAGAGAAGGCGAGGTGGCCGAATGTTTTGTCAGGATTACTGTAACCTGGGTGGGGCAAGTTAGGGATTCACGCCCCTTTTTAGGCATTTTAATTTTAATTTTTTTTTTTTGGTGTACTCCCTTGGTCAAAATTATCAATTCTCAAATTCCACGTTTTGACAACATGCGTGATTCCTGATGACATCAGACTCAAGAAATTTGAATGACTTTTTTACAATGTTTATTTGTTTACTTTTACCTTTACTATTTATTTTAAAGACATAGTAAAGACTTTGGACATGCGTCTCTCTCCTGAAAAACCAATAGTTTAATTCGTTCACTTTTAATAAGGGTAAATAAACTTGAATTTTAAGCTGACTGTTATGTTTCAACATGGCTGACACCTTTTGGCACTGGGGTTCGGCTCACTGTATTTTGTCTAAAACTTCTCTTATTTTTAGTGAATAGAAATAGAAACCATGTTTAATATGTTAGATCTGAACAGGATTAGACCATTCATTGAAACATATCTCTCACCTAGTCAAAGTGACTTCTGCCAAGACAGAGTACTGCAGATGTTGTATGGACACATAAATGGCTTGTGGCGAAAACCTTGGCAGAAAAGATCAACATCACCGTAACAGGAATAGATAAAATATGTCTGCAGCTTTTGACACAGGAGACCGACATGCCCTTCTAAAGATTATGGAAGACATTCTCAGACTTGTCCGATTTCTGCTGAGCGAAGCCTGGGTAAAAACCAGAATCCATGGAAATCCATTCCTTAACAACATCGGCATACCTTAAGTAGATAGTTTGACCCCGATCGTTGTTTAAAATAGAAAATGCATTAAGAGATGTAAGAAAGCTACTACCTATAGCACAAACTGCATTTGAAAATAAACTTCCATCAGAGATTGCTTATGTGGTGACATAGACTTCATCAGCCTCTACCAAATTGACATCGACAAGGTAAAACTGACATTTGGAAACCACAAGTTCCTTGTCAACATCAAGAAAACAGGCATAACAATTTTATTCAAAAAAAGGACAAAGACAATTAGGGGAATTTGTCAATAGAATTAAAGAAGCTGCCGAGGCTGTGGAGGTGGATGGCAAATAAGTCAGTAAAGTCAAAGACTTTGGATATGAGAGTCTCTCTCCTGAAAAACCAATAGTTTAATTCATTCACATTTGATAATCGTTAATAAACAAAATTTTAAGCTGACCGATTTGTTTCTTTATTAAAGCCAGGTTCAAGTACAGTTTAGGACAATGATGACCTTGGTGAAATTGTTCAAGTTCTGACATAATTTAATGATATGAATCTTTACTTTATATTTTTTTAAAAAAAAGTTTTCGACTTGGTTATGATAGTTATTGAAATAAATCCTCTAAGTCTAAGTGAGATGTTGAGTCAACATTTTATTGCCGCATACATTCATGGTACGTAACAA
>NC_088366.1:36602758-36605101 GCF_034508935.2 Berghia stephanieae
CATAACATTAGACAGTCGCTAGTTAATAATGCTCTTTGAGATGTTGATAATTTTTGTAGATTGGGGAAAAGATTGCTGTGCATGTGGTAATGGACTGGAATGTTGTTGAGTTTTGAAAATTGGTGGTATTTGTCTTTGTTCAAACTGATTGTTTTGTCAAGGAAATCAAATATCATATTTATTTTTATTGGCTTTGAATGTGATTTAAGTTTGTTGGTTGTGGAATATGTCACATATTTCTATATCTTTTCTGTCTAGCTCTGTCTTTTATTGCACACTGCGAACCTCTAGTCTCTTTGTATGTCAATTTTTTACATTGGGAAGAGTCGATATAATTTAACTCGCTTTTTCCTTCTCCATTATAACTTCCCATGGTAACATCAAAGTATTTATATAACTCCAGATGAGGATTATCTCAAGATCATGTACCGCTTACTTGGTAATACTACTGGGCATTTAATGATAGTTCATACCACAAAGCGAGGTTACATAAGGTGAAGTCAAGTTTCCAAAGTTATTTTGATAATCACAAAGAAAAGAAATCTTTCAATATATTACAACCCATGAGTTATTTTTGAAAATGCAAATATTGCATTGAGAACAGCATATGATTAGAAGATTAAACATCAAAATGTTGGTTTCGTTTTAGGAGACAATTAGAGAGATGAAATAACTTGTGAAGAACTGCTTAAAAAAATGTAGAGAATTAAAGCAAGGAAAACATAAAACTGAAAATGAGCACTGGTCAATCTGAATCGCTTGTATAGGGTGTTTTAAAAAAGGACCCAATGTTAAAACAGACCTTAATAAAAAGAAGGAAAAGTAGGTGTATGAAACTTTAGCATAACAGAGTAGGCCTACTCGTACTGATTATCCTACAATGAACAATACAACTGTCAAGAACATTGTAAATCAAAGTTGATATATAATTTTGACCCTATGTTAAAATAAAACAGACCTTAATAAAAAGAAGGAAAAGTAGGTGTATGAAACTTTAGCATAACAAAGTAGGCCTACTCGTACTGATTATCCTACAATGAACAATACAACTGTCAAGAACATTGTAAATCAAAGTTGATACATAATTTTGACCCTATGTTAAAATAAAACAGACCTTAATAAAAAGAAGGAAAATTAGGTGTATGAAACTTTAGCATAACAGAGTAGGCCTACTCGTACTGATTATCCTACAATGAACAATACAGCTGTCAAGAACAATGTAAATCAAAGTTGATATATAATTTTCATAGATTTTTTATATAACCTTTGGATTATCCATCATGTTTAATCGCTATGCACAATTTTTAAAGGGTTTTTGTATGTTTAGTTGTTGTTTTTTTTTTCTCCAGGATTGAATTCAATTACAAATAAAGACAAAGGTTATTTTCATCCATGGTTCCTGTATTTTCTCTTTTAGATCTCCCTCTGTGAAAATATTCCCGCAGATTTCTACTCTTCAATGGATCATGTATCATAGAAGTTGTGGTCCATTGAATTTATATCTGGGCTCAAATTAAATCATTCATCATTAGGGATGTAGTTTATTTATAGCCTGAGGTACTTTGCTTTGTCTGATATTTTTAGAAATTAAGACTCAGAAATTTCAGCAAAGAATGCCATGTAAGCATATTTTAGAACATATTGAGACCTGGCTAATAACATTTTGACAGTCCTACCAAATCTACCAAATGACAGTTGAATGGAAAACTATTTTCTTTCCAGTTATATTTTTACCTGTCTCCATCCTGCAAAGATCATTCCTGGAATTGAGTTTCATCTATTTGTGTTTGAAAAATTTACAGCTTTTTCACCAGACATTGGTATAAAAGAGTACTGGCTCTAAAAAGTAATAGCTATTAAAAGATAGAGTGTTACCATAAAAGTATGATTAACATGTGTGTGACTTGTGCTGTGTGAAATGTTAATTTGATTTCCTGTATGGGGGAAATGAAGCATTGTAAAGTGTATTGATCGCGTCAAGATTGTAGCACTGTGATTTATAAATTTACATATTTTCGAATATTTTTTTACAACTTATTTTAAAATAAATTACCTCTCTTTTTTTAGAATTAAAAATAGCCAGAGATTGATCAGTTTATTTTGGCAGTCATTTCCTAGTTGTAGTCACCTCTGACATTAACACGTTGCATACAACTTTTGGACAAAGTACCTTTCAACTTCCAGTCATCATCATCATGTCAGATCTCGAAACAAGCAATCAAGAGTCAACTGAGGAGAGAAAAAATATTATCTACCTCTGGAAAATTCCAATCGATCAAGATTTTGTCAAGTCTGTTGTCAGCATTCTCAGAGTCACAGCTGCTGTATGTATAAAACTCCTGA
>NC_088366.1:36607701-36613605 GCF_034508935.2 Berghia stephanieae
GAAGTTGAACGCCCTCAGAATGGAGTGATTATCACAGTTATAATAGGATTTTAAAACATCTATGCAGTTATCAGGGGTGAGAATGACCGGTCACGAAAAAGGAGGAAATTTTTCATCATGAAGATCATGACCCATGCATGCGACCATAAACCTATAAAATTTGAATTTCACTAAAATTTACTGAGATGCGATCCAAAATTTGTCTCGCGGCAAATTTTGACACGACTCGGGGGAAATTTTCAAAAGTTGAAAGTGTAATTACAACATTTGGTGGTTTGTAGTAGGGATGATGATGTGGTGGTGGTTGTAGTAGAAGTGTTGGTAGGGATGATGTGGTAGTTGATTGTATTTTAGTGGTCGTATGGATGATTGTGTGGTGGTGTTGTAGTAGCTGATGGTGGGAAAACGATGCAGGGGTATTGTAGTAGTGTGGTGGTAGGGATGATGATGTGGTGGTGGGTTGTGGGGTTGATGATGTGGTGGTGGTTGTAGGGTTGATGATGTGGTGGTGGTTGTAGTGGTAGTTTTTGGTAAGATTGATGTGGTGGTCGTTGTAGTAGTAATGGTGGTAGGGATGATGTGGTTTTTTAATTTGTTAGTAGTATGCTGATAGGGGGATGATGTGTGGAGGGGGTTGTAGTAGGAGTGGTGGTAGGGTGATGGGGTTTAGTGGGGGTGGGGTTTATGATGTGGTGGTGATTGTAGTATAGTGGTATTAGAGATGATGATATGAGGGGTGGTTGTATAGTAGTGGTGGTAGGGATGATGATGTGGGGGTTGTTGTGGTGGTTGTAGTTAGTGGTCTTAGAGATGATTGTGGGGGTGGCGGTTGTGGGTAGTTGTGGTAGGATGATGATGTGGTGGTAGTTGTAGTAGTGGTGGTGGTGGAAAGGGGATGATGTGGTGTTATTTGTAGTAGTAGTGGTGGTGGGGATGAGATGTGGTGGTGGTTGTAATAGTATGGGGGTAGAGATGTTGATGTAGTGGTTTTGGTGAGTGTTTTTATTCAGTGATGATTAATAGCAATTTATCAAAAAGGAGGAAATGTCTCCGTCTATCGATCAAACACAAGCAAAGTGTAAAAATCGGGAACATGGGTATTAGTATTGTGTAATATATATTTCTATTACTACTATAAATCTATTCTTATCATTAACATAAATTTACTTTTTGTAAACATCAATGAATTGTCCTTTCCACATGTTAAAGGCCTTCACTGTTATTCAAATAAAAGCCAGAAAGTGAGTGGAGCAGGCACTTAGTTGGTAACAACAAGATATGAAGTAGTAGAAAAGTCCCAGAAGACAATAGAGAATAAAAATTTTTTTCGCGGCGGTGGTGGGGTTTGAACCTGCGACCTTATTGGTACGACAACTCCGCCTGGCAGGTGAGAGCGTGGCTCTACCGTGTGAGCTATCCCGAACACAAAAAATATTCGTTTCAAACCCAAGTCATTTCTAGATCCCTCTCTCACCCACTTCTTGAGATCGCCGATTCGTTCCCACCATCGCGAAGTAATTTTGACCAGCAGTTAAGCTTAATAGCCAATATTCTCATCACAAAACATATAACATAGAAACGATTGAGACATTGAGTATGCTCCGGTGTATGGGGTGGAATTTTTAATTCAGAAAAGTGAGTGGAGCAGGCACTTATGTTGGTAACAACAAGATATGAAGTGAGTAGAAAAGTGCCAGAAGACAATAGAGAATAAAATTGGTCCCAACTGCTGGTAAAATTACTTCGCGATGGTGGCGAACGAATCGGCGATCTCAAGAAGTGGGTGAGAGAGGGATCTAGAAATGACTTTGGGTTTGAAACGAATATTTTTGTGTTCGTGGATAGCTCACACGGTAGAGCCACGCTCTCACCTGCCAGGCGGAGTTGTCGTACCAATAGGCGCAGGTTCAAACCCCCACCGCCGCGAAAATTTTTTTTATTCTCTATTGTCTTCTGGCACTTTTCTACTCACTTCATATCTTGTTGTTACCAACATAAGTGCCTGCTCCACTCACTTTTTCTGAATTAAAAATTCACCCCATACACCGGAGCATACTCAATGTCTCATTCGTTTCTATGTTATATGTTTGTGATGAGAATATTGGCTATTAAGCTTAACTGTGGTCAAAATTACTTCGCGATGGTGGCTGAACGAATCGGCGATCTCAAGAAGTGGGTGAGAGAGGGATCTAGAAATGACTTTGGGTTTGAAACGAATATTTTTTGTATTCGTGGATAGCTCACACGGTAGAGCCACGCTCTTACCTGCCAGGCGGAGTTGTCGTACCAATAAGGTCGCAGGTTCAACCCCACACCGCCGCGAAAAAATTTTTTATTCTCTATTGTCTTCTGGCACTTTTCTACTCACTTCATATCTTTTTTGTTACCAACATAAGTGCCTGCTCCACTCACTTTTCTGAATTTAAAATTCACCCCATACACCGGGGGATACTCAATGTCTCAACGTTTCTATTTATAGTTTGTATGAGAATATTGGTATTAAGCTTAACTGCTGGGCAAAATTACTTCGCGATGGTGGCGAACGAATCGGCGATCTCAAGAAGTGGGTAAGAGGGATCTAAAAAACTTTGGGTTTGAAAAAAAATTTTTTGTGGGTTTTGGATAGCTCACACGGTAAGCCACCTCTCACCCGCCAGGCGGGTTTGACCAATAAGGCGCAGGTTCAAACCCCCACCACCGCCGCGAAAAATTTTTTTTCTCTATTGTCTTCTGGCACTTTTTTACTCACTTATAAATTTAAAGCCTAGTCCAAAAGGGAAAAAGAAAGAAATAATAATCGCCATTGCTTTATTCTAATATATTATCTCTGTATAACCAATATTTAATGGATGGTTGCAAGAGAGGAGAGAGAGAGGGGGGAAAGAGAGAGAGAGAGAGAAGAGAGAGGGGAGAGAGAGAGAGAGAGATTAAAAGACAATAGGTACCTACAACAGAGAAAAAAATCCAGACCCATCTGTCCCTCCCCTTCCCTTCAACCAGCTAATCAAAAACAACGCTGGTCGTCTGTGTCAATTGTGACTCTGGTGCCATTCTGTCTGGCCCGACGTCATAAAAACGGACCGTCACCAAATTTCAGGAGACTGAGCACAGGTGTCAACATAAGACATAATTTGGGGATTTTGTGGTTTTGAGGAAAATTTTTTGACACGGCAGATTCAGCGGGAAAAATTTTTGAGAAATTCTCAAAATCACTGTTTTTTTATAAAAAAAAAAAATTGAAAAAGAGGAATTGTGATGGGGATGAGCGGAGATAAACTACCATTTAGGCAGAAATCCGCCTTTAGGCGGAAGATTCTCAGCCCTGAGTTATTAAGTAAAGTAGTTTGCAATGGGCAAGATCACGGCATTACTCATTATTAATATTTATCCAGTCTTTTTCTGTGGCTGAAGGAAATTTATCTAATGTGGTCTCCTTTGAATGGTTCGTGTTTTCCGTTGTCTTTTGGTCGAATTGGCAACGAATAGAGCAAGATATTTTGCAAATACGATCCTACGGCACAAAGGGTACCTTCAGGGGTACCCCCATAAGAAGGAGTATACTCCAGATCTCACCCTCGTTACGAAAGGCGGCGAACGGTGGGAACCGCTGCAGGTGAAGCGAACAGTCCTCGGGGACTTTCCGGCACAGCCAGCACAGGCCGGTTTTGTCACGCGGGGTGACAATACCGGGGGTTCAGTCTCTCCCACTTTGCAGATGGAACTTTGAAGGCTGATTGGGAGTAATTCAGTTCCTTATCGAGCAGGTTTGCCCTGCATTCCTCCCAAGTCCGAGAAAAATAACCAGATTTAGCAGGGTATGGTTAAGAGCGCTCAAAGTTCTATTCCACGGGGCAAACGGGAAATTCTACACCCCTTGCTGGACGGCAGAGTCGGAAAGCTGTACAAACAGTACCAGCAGGACCCAGTCCCAGGACGTAGCCCCATATACTACTTCAGTCTCTGGCAGAGGGAAGGAAGCAAAGGTAGCAGGAGACCGTGGAAAATCTGGACTTTACACACTCCAACCGCCACGCTTGACGTTTGATAAAGAAATTGGATCCGGACCGGAATTACGCGAAGGCTGCACCGGAATGTGAGGCAGACACAATTGCCAAGAATATTAAGAACCGTAGCAAAAGGGTCCCTAATCATGCTTTTGAGCGCGGTGTCCGCAAGGCGTACCGTACGATTTTGGACTCGCTACCTGCAGACGTCCAGTCCCCGAGAAGTGGGTGCAGCATTAGCGATTTTGAAGAACGGTAAAGCAGCAGGGATAGACGACGTATATCCCGATATGGTGACGCAACGGGCCCCAGGGCACGGGGCCCGACTGGCAGAGGCAATGTCTGCGCAAAAGGAAAGCTCCCACAAGTGTGGAAGCATGCGAAGATAGTTGCCCCCTGAAGCCCGGGAAACCGGCGAAGGAGGCTGACAGTTACAGACCTATATTCTACTGAGCTGTCTTTACAAATTGTTGGAGCGTGTTTTTATTAAAACCGATGGGGCCGGTCCTAGACGCTGCCCTGCCCCCCGAGTAGGCAGGCTTCAGGGGAAAGGGGGGGTGCACCACGGAACAGGTCATTGCCCTTGCAGAGCA
This sequence comes from Berghia stephanieae, assembly GCF_034508935.2. Classification (NCBI taxonomy): domain Eukaryota; kingdom Metazoa; phylum Mollusca; class Gastropoda; order Nudibranchia; family Aeolidiidae; genus Berghia; species Berghia stephanieae. The sequence goes on from NC_088366.1 coordinate 36,612,299, forward strand.
TATGAGCAGGGGTACGAGAGAAAACAGCAAACAGGTGCTGTATTATAGACCTATCAGCGGCGTATGATACGGTCTGGTCGAAGGGTTAATGCTCAAACTTGCAAAGATCATAAGGTGCAAAAAGACCTTGAAGTTGTTCTCTCTATCTTGGGGGAAAGACAATTCCGCGTCGCACGGGGAGACGCTACGAGTAAAGAAAGGAAATTGAAGAATGGGGTCCCTCAGGGTTCGGTACTTGCGCCAATGTTTGTTTTACGTTTACATTAGCGATATCCGAACACTTCCTCCCTGAGGCGGGGAATGCGCGGACGACTGGGCACTCGTTACTCAGAGTAAAGTGTGGACCCGTCTCGAGAGCGTACCAGCTAGGACTCAACCAGACTCAAATCCTACTTCGACAAGTGGTACTGAAGATGAACACTTCAAAAACCGTGGCCACTGCATTCCACCCATGCAGTGCATGGCACACCCGTAAACTGAACGTCCTCGTCGGGGACCAGCACTCCCATATGAGCCGCATCCAAACTATTTAGGGGTGACGTTGGATCGAGGGCCCTTTCCCATCGGGTGCATCTCCCAAGGGGTTACCCGGAAGATGGAGAAACGCAACAGTCCCTTTTGAGGAAGCTGGGGTTTTATTGTGACATGCTACCGGCGGGTTTGCGACGGTGCACGAATGCGGGCCGGACTTGCTGATTGGGTCGATCGTCTAAACTTTAAACCCTTTTGCCATAAGAGGTGCTGTCTTCATCACTACCCCAAACCACTACCAGATTATTATCTTTATCGCCATCACCATTTCAACCACCCTATCATTGTCCTAAGTTCTATCACTGCCCTTTTCTTCCACCACATCATCACGTCACCACCACCACTATTGCAACTCCTTCCCACAATCATTATCGCACTCACCAATTACTGCTATCATCACATCATCACCCGACACCACTACAAACGTCACCACATCACCACCATTGCAACCATATAGCATCATCATAATCCCCACCATACTACTAACAACCACCAAATACCACCCCACCACATCATCACTATCACCACAAAAACCCCCCCCCCCCCCCCACCCCATCATCATCACTACTAAAAAACCATCACCATCACACCATCATCACCATTACTAACAACCAACATCAACACACTAAGGTATCATTATCACGCCCACTGCAACCACCACACCACATCATCACCATCACTACAATCCCACCACCATCACACATCATCATCATTACTATCACCATTACTGCAACCACAACCACTCATCATTATCTACAATTGCATCCCATCATTTT
>NC_088366.1:36618705-36648705 GCF_034508935.2 Berghia stephanieae
ATTCGCTGTTCTCAATATCTATCAAATTCAACTTCCTTAAGATTATTTCCATCAAATTTTATGACAGCCTTTAGGTTTGGCTTTCTCGTCATAACCATCACTTCCGTCTTTTGACATTCACGGCTAACCCATCCGAGCGTTTGGTTTTCACCTGACTTGTGAATTCCTTGCTCCATCTTCGAGTTTTAAAAAAGCAGTATCGTTAGTATCACGAGCTTAAGTCTAAATTGGGGAAATTAGCTTAAGGCGAACATGAGTTGTTAGTTTGCAAAATTGTTGTTAGGCTATCTTGTGTTGACAACGCCTCTCAGTCAACCTACGAATACCATGGTTATAAAAACCCACGGCACGCCGCAAATCGTCACTTGCTATTCTTCGCGCAATGCAGTGTTGATTGTTTGAGAAACGTTCGGGGCCGGAAAATAGCAAGGCATAGTGCAGGCTACTGCACTGTGTAAGTCTGTAAACGGGTGACCAAAATCATTGCACAGAGAAGAAAAATTTATGCAATGTCAGTCCGATCTAAAAGAAATCAATAAAATCATAGAACAGAGAAGGCAGATCTGTTACTATGCATATATGTCCCAATAAAGTATAACACATGGAAGGCCGAAACTCTGTTATACTGGCCACTCTAAACTAAATATAACACAGATAAGACCAAAACTGTGTTATGCAGGTTGGTTCGGTGACAAATTAAAAAGCTACGATGTCGTAATATTGCATCTCCATAAAAGTGTGTGATAATATAAAGTACCCGTTAAGAACTTGTTCGGTCAAATATCTATCCGGATATAAAAGTGCAAAGTTGTGTGCGTAAAACATATTTGAGAAGCACAGTTGTTCTCAATTGTTGGGCCGTGTTCGGTACAGAGTGGAGAAGTATCCACACTACACATCTGCTTCACGAAAAGTCAGATCAACGCTGCTACAAGAAAACAAAATAGCAAACTTGAGACAACAACAAGACAAGATTTGTTTGTGTGTATTGTGTTGTCTTTACGTGTTACTGAATAGGTACGTTTTGATTATCAAAACCTTTTCAATGTTTAACTGAGTGGCATTATTCAAGCAAATTATTGTCTCTCTTGTCGCATGCTTGCCTTAGATCCAAAATGTGTATCTCCAATTTTCTTGTCATTAAACGTCTTTATTCTTTCAATAGAAATTTAATTACATGAGGCATAAAACTAATTGTTCGATAGTTACCTCATCTCATTGCTTTTGAATTTATAGTTTTAGCCAGTTCACCTGGTATGTGACAAGTGTGATTCGATGTTACATGCAAACTGCTCTCTATGCATACGATTAAAGTAGTTAAAGCATCTCTGGTGAAATATTATAATCACCGTGCCCCGTCTCTCATCTTGTGCAGAGCATGCTCAACTTACAGATTATTGGTAGTTCTTGTATTTCCCTCGGAACAGGTGATTCTGGTCTGGATGATGATGATGATGATGATGATAAGCGGCGTGGCATGCTTACAGTATAAAGTGGTGCCAGACGAAAATGACTTACACATGCTACATGTGTAAATATAAAAGAAAGAAAAAAAACCTTACATACTTGTAAAGTAAATTTGCATGGTGATGTTTCTATTCCTGCAAATCTTTTCAATAGTTTGTTTATATAAATCACGAACGAATATATTGATTGGAGTTTGGACACTGAGGGAAATGGCTAAAGGGACACATGCAGACATTGAATGTCAATCGAACAAAGGGTAATTTCAAAACTTACAAAGCGTAAGAATGTAAACAGCCCATGGCCTATTAAAAGAGTACTGTAGTTACGTCATGAAACAGCCCCATTCCACTTCGGAAATCAAACATGACACCATACAAGATCTCTCTCTCTCTCTCTCTCTCTCTCTCTCTCTCTCTCTCTCTCTCTCTCTTTCTCTCTCTCTCTCTCTCTCCCTCTCTCTCTCTATCTATCTATCTATCTATCTATCTATCTATCTACCTATCTCTCTCTCTCTCTCTCTCTGTGTGTGTGTGTATGTGAGATGAACGCGCACGCACATTTACTTAACTCGTTCACATTCCTTCATATCAATTTTTGCAGCAATAATAATAATAATAATAATGATGATGATGATGATGATGATGATGATGATGATGATGATGATGATGATGATGATAATAATAATAATAATAATAATAATAAATTAATATATACAATAATCACGACACACAGAGAGAAACAAATGAACTTGTTAATAATCGTGATTTCGATAATAATAAAGATGGTCGAAGTTACCATACTATGACTAGGACGTAAATGACCAACATTAGCTATTTTCCCCCAGTCCAACAGAGTTGGAGCAAAAATTCCTCGGCACCTGAGGCGGGTTTTTTTCTCGTATGTGAAGATGGTAAAAATTCGAGCCAGGTATTCAATGTGGCAACATTATAGTACATTATAGTAATAGCCTTATGGAGCCAGCAAAGATCCGCTCCTTGGAATCGTTTGAGTGGGGAAATCCAGTCACTCGCTCAGCCATAGTACACAGTCGCTGACGACAGTCATCAACGGACTGTGTGAATCGGGAGAAAAACGTGGGTAGAAGGCGTTGTGACAGAAAGGGAGTCTGTTTCGCACTGTTGATAAAAGGCGATATATACCATTTCTCAGTTTTATATATTTTGAAAAATGCTGTTATCCATTTTTAAAACATGGATGTGGTGCCAGGCACCATTTGAACCAATAGAGCCACGCCCCTGATGATGATGATGATGATGATGATGATGATGATGATGATGATGATGATGATGATGATGATGATGATAATAATAATAATATAATATCGATAATGATGGTGATAGTGATAATAGAAATCTTAATAATGATGGTGATAGTAGTAGTAGTAGTAGTAGTAGTAGTAGTAGTAGTAGTAGTAGTAGTAGTAGTAGTAGTAGTAGTAGTAGTAGTAGTAGTAGTAATAATAATAATAATAATAATAATGATGATGATGATGATGATGATGATGATGATGATGATGATGATGATGATGATGATGATGGTAATGGTGATGATGATGATGATGATGATGATGATGATGATGATGATGATGATGATGATGATGATGATGATGATGATGATGATGATGATGATAATAATAACTTTCTTCAGATGACTTTCAAACTTCGACGCCTTCCTGGTTTCTTCATTGTGAATATCGTCACACCCATCGTCCTCATGTCTTTCCTCAACATTCTGGTCTTCCTCATCCCAGTGGACTCTGGAGAGAAGATCAGCTACGGCATCACTGTCCTCTTGGCGCTTACCGTTTTTATGAGTATCGTCAGCGAACAGTTGCCAAGGTAAAAAAAAACAAACTCCTATTTTAAACTCCCCGTCACAATAAGTCTGAAATAAAATCTTTGAACAGTAGGCTGTGTGTAGCTATGGATTGTAAAATCATAGCACAGTGATAAACAGATATTTATTTTACAAAAAAGAGCGAATGAGGAACGTTTTCTGTTCAAAATGCATCTTCAATCAACAATCGAATCATTAATATTAGTAATACGATAAGTAAAATCCGGATAGATAGACATAGAAATATAATATATTATAGAGTGGTCCCCTCTATTCTCTTGTTCAATATTCAGTTAGAGCATTCAACATATCCAAAAACAATTGCTCTGGCAAAGAAAGGGTTTAGTGATCTTAAGAACAAAATCAAAATCAGAAACATTAAGAAACATTAAGACTAAAATTAACAATACAAAGACATAGATCCTATTATATTTCCAAAATGTCTCAAACTTGAGCAAAAGTTTGGACGGGAAGTAACTGCCCTCCAATAACCCAAGAATTTTTATGGAAAAACGATTGACACATTTTCTCCGGTGATGTAGGAAACAATTGGGTGGACCTGGAAGAAATATCCATCAATATTTTATAACGAACTTTTCACCTCTTAGATTGAGTCTTTATGTAGGTCAAAGCTTTTACTGGCTACATGCCTTTCTAGGACACACATGAGTCTGAACGGGTCAGATCAGGACTATGGGTAGGATGTGGTAAAACCATCTAACCATGATATTTCGAATACACAACTCAGTCATCATGTATGGACAGGGTAAGGGATGGTGCTGTCTTCTGTAGAATGCCACCATTGCTCAATCCTCCGCCCTATTCCGCAGCGCCGCTTTCTCAGTTTGTTCAGATTTTTACAGTAACGAGCAGCACTGACAATTTGTCAAAATGACATCGATTTGTGGCTTTGTGTTCTTGTGGTCTGACACTCGATTTCGGATCCTAAGTCCCTGGCTCAATTTCCGCTCTTGAAAAAGGCTCTTTATTCCCACCGTACTTAAATGTAAAGTGAGTACCTTGCCGTTAACAGCGTTGTATTTTTCGAAAAAAGAAATATAATATCGCCTTACAAGGGTTATGTCTTGTTCTTCATGTTATGCGTTGTTGTTAGCTTGGGACTCCTTTTAAATGCTTTAATCACGTTAAATGGTATAGCGCCACGTGAAAGCTTTTTATGTCATAGAAACCTTTAGCCATCAACTTTCGTTGCCAAAAAAATGCAATTTCAGCTTTTATGCTGGAATTAATAGACACATAGATAACCACGCCTCTCGGACAGTCGTCATAAAGTAAACAATGACAGTGATTAGTAAACATCACGAACTACACAGGTTTTACTATTAGTGGCATGTGTCTAAGTAAAATACCCAATGTTCTTTCTCCTGATCAATAGAACCAACACAGGAAACTATGTGTAAATTTAAACGTTTATAAATTGATCGAGAAAATCGTGTGATAACTAGTCACCCATAATATGGCGATATAAAAACAATAACAATGGTCAGAGAGAGGACGATTTCATTCAAGTTATTGTTTATAAACAACAAACTCTTTTTGTCCGAGTACGTGTGTAGGAATGTCAAAAATTCCATGTTTTGATTGGTCAAAAATCTACCGGTTAATTGAGGACGAATCTTTGAGTGCCTTCTTTGTTTCGGTGCAATATGATTGTGCCTTTGAGAAAGTTTCTCTTACTCTTATCTCTATCGGTCACCAAAAATGCAATTAGTTGGCAAAACATTTGACAATAACAAAGTGAATGCTTGGCTCTAAAATCTTGACAGATATTCTTTTGCATTTATTCTCTCGAGCATGGCTTTAAATAGGCATCAGTCATGAAGGACACATATGTTAAATGCTCTCTGAGTAAAACTTTTAAGCCAGCAGTTACTACAACTAAAACAATACTAATAGACAGTAATATGATTTTAAAAATTACTTCAATAATTCACACACGTATCTGTGTCAAATTCCAGGTCTTCTGACACCCTTCCCATTGTGACAATCTACCTTCTGGTGTTGACCATTATATCAGTTTGCACGGTGATCATGTCTATCCTCATTGTCTATTGCCATCACAGAGACGAGGTAAGTATCATCATTGTCAATTGCCATTACAAGGACGAGGTAAGTGTATCATTATTAATTGCCACCAAAGGGATGAGATAAGTGTATCATTATTGGCTATTGCCATCGCATGGAGGAGGTAAGTATATCATTATTGTCTATTGCCATCACAAGGACGAGGTAAGTGTATGATAATCATGTCTATTATCATGAGTGTTGCCTTTACAGAGCGAGCTATATCCGTTTTAAATAATATTGCTTGTAACACCCTACCTTTCTCTCCACTTCAACATGTTATAATATACGGGCGTTCCCGAAGCTTTAACTTTGATTTATGTAAAGATTGTCAGGTGTAAGGGGACTCGACAAATCTCATTTTTATTTTCAACAACAAACAATATACATCTCAGTAAAAGCATATTAGTTTACCTTAAGTTTTATAACATGTAATTTAAATTGAATTTTCAGTGTCCGATTATTCTCGCGTACTGAAGATTACAGTAAACGAGAAACAGTTGTATAAAAGCGAACAAAAATTACAATTAAAATGTGATATATATATATTTGAATATGTTTGTTTCAAATTATTTCAGAAAGAGGTCAAGCATCAAAAAGCAGCTTCAAGTTTCAAGTCCATGTTTCGTAAAGTCAACATTATGAATCGCACAGCAGACAATTTCAAAAAAGTCAAAGTAAAGCCGGCGACGATAGATCACCAGTTCTCAAATTCCTCAACCACGAAAGTGGACAGCAATACTCTCACTGAGAAGAACAGGGATTCTCATGATCAAATATTCAATATTCTTGAGAACCATAAAGAAGATTACAATAACACAATGAGATGTGAGAATCAACCAGATGGCAATTTTGTCAACCGATGGAGACAGATTGGCAAACACCTGGACTGTTTATCTTTCATTGTCTTTACAATCATCTGGATTTCTGTAACAATCGGATTCCTGGTGGAGATTGCCAGATAAATCAAAGCTCATTATATTTTGATACACGATAAAAAATTGCCATCGACAGAGATGGGTGAAGTGAAAAGGAAAAGAGAGAGAGAGAGAGAGAGAGAGAGAGAGAGAGAGAGAGAGAGAGAGAGAGAGAGAGAGAGAGAGAGAGAGAGAGAGAGAGAGAGAGAGAGAGAGAGAGAGGACTTAAATTGCAGAGCATTTTGCATTTTAGTCAATCAACCATAATGTCTCGTTTGCTTTCGTCAATTCTGTTGTTCATCCTTTCCAGTGTGTTAAATTTATCAAAACTAAAATACAAATATTAACTGACGTAACCAATACCAATATTTAAGTTACTCAGCGTGATGACTTGAATTTAGAAATGTGCATTGAATGTGAGAGTGTTTATGACCAAAACTAAATTAAACTGTAAGCAATTACTTAATATTTATACTAATCCAGGACGAGCCCCCACTTGTAATGCTTGTTGCTAAATCAGTGCAATTGCACTCAGTTAAATTCTGGTCCCACCACAAAAAGGAGAACCCTTAATGACTCACGTTAAGAGGAGAATATGTTTTGAGATTTATTTTATAAAAAGAAATAAAAGAATTAAATATGTACCCAAAAAAAATGGATTAGATTTTTTTCACAATTTCCTTGTTGGTAATATAATATAGGTCTTCGCATTGTTGTGACTCTTATCTTTGTCTTTGATGAGTGGTGGTGGACTATGAGTTAATCTCCCTCGACAGAGCAGCACAAATAAATGGCCACAACATATAACTAGAGGTAGTCCATTGGCTGTAGTGGTGATACCGGACCCTGTGTCAGGAGTCAGAATGTATCGACCAGGAGCCTACAATGACCCAGTCTGATAACTCTTTTAGAGTTGTTGATTAGTTTGTTATGTTTTTGTGTCTACTTTCTCCTCACAAGCTACATCTTAGTCATTCAAGGCTTAGGGACGGAATGAATAAGGTTACTAACTTAGTCTTGTGATTTAGTTAGCGTTTCTCTCCAAGACAAGCCACAACCAATCAGTCTGAGAGGAAGAAGAATAACGGAAAGAAGATAGAGAGAAGAAAAAGGGAGAGTGAGAGATAGAATGCTAGATCAAACAATCCGGAGAAGGGAGAAAGAGGAGAAAGGTAAGACCATCTATGATACGTTCACGGAGAGTGAATAAAATTCACCAGACGATAGGACATATAGTGAATAGTGTTCACTGCAGACAACAAGGAGTGGGTCAAGTCCATGACACATTGTTTTGGTGATCTTATGCTATGTGTGTTAAACGATTCAAGTCGCGTATTATCATTTCCAATAAAGAATGAAGTATTTGAAATGATGGCGAAACATAAAAAGACCCGTAACAATATTAAAGCTCATCAACAACAGATGTCAGCTTACATGCACTTGGAAGGAGAGACAAATAGGTATAAAGAGATTCTTCATTTGTAACTGTACGGAACTCAACCTCGCGCGGATTGTCCAATCCCTTATCGATCGTCTGATAAATTTACGTGATACTTTGCATGGGTCTTATATTAAAAAACAAAACAAAAAAACCTTGTCAATCTAAAAGATGAAATCTGTATCTTCTTCGGTTATTGTGAAGTTGCATATTAATGCATCTAATGATATATTCCATGATTCAATCTGCAATCTATCAAATTACAAAAAAGAAAGATATCATTGTAACAAATGTAACAACAAGTTTAATGTCCAACCACCTTCACTTTTCTAAACATATCCAGTGCAATGTTCCATAACACAACAAACCATCGTTGTTTGTAGTACAATGAATCTAATGTGACATGTTTGTTTTTAATGGTTTTACGGCGCTTGTGACACATTAAGGTTATTTCAGCGCTGAGTAAAAAGAAAGAAAATGGGATAGTTTAAAAAATTAAAGAATTACAAGTAAAGACACACGAGAAAAAGAAAGGCAAAGGGAATGGTTCAAAAAGGGAACAGATGTAGATTCCAAGAGCGCACTATTAGTGTACTTAGTTTGAGATCATATATATATATATATATATATATATATATATATATATATATATATATATAATATATATATATATAAGTCTTTTCCAGAGCACATGATCCTACTAAGAGGAATAAACTCAAATGTCAAAATATATTCGAATCGAAACAAAAATATAACAGTACATAACAGAGAAAATAATTCCAAGGAAAATAAGTTATCATCTCCCCATAGAATTAAACGAATGAGAATACGTACGAAGCCTAAAAAGTGTCCACCAATGAAAGCATTCAGCGCCATTTTGTTGTTGGCTGAGAATGTAGTAATTACCATTCATTCGGTATCTATGTCAACATAACGACACAAGAAAAACAACAAACAATATCAAAATCCACAATAAAATGTTTCAGAACTGTTGCGTATATTTATGGCACAACGAAGCTGTCAAAAAATGAAGTTAGAGAATGTGTGTAATCATGTATTATAATAACCTGTAATGTGTTTTCCAACCACCACATCATCTACTACTACAACCACCACCACAATATCATCACTAACACTACTACTACAACCACCAGCCCCACATCATTATCACTACCACTACTACTACACCACCACCAGCACATCATCATCACTACCACTACTACAATCACCACAACCACATCGTCATCACTACCACTACTACTGCAACCACCACCACCATATCATCATCATTGCCACTACTACCACAACCACCACCACCACTTCTACTACAACCACCACCACATCACTACCTCAACTACTACAACCACCACCACAATAGCATCACTACCACTACTACTACAACCACCACAACCACATCGTCATCACGACCACTACTACTACAACCACCACCATATCATTACCATTACCACTACTACTACAACCACCACTACCACCATATCATTACCATTACCACTACTACTACAACCACCACAACCACATCGTCATCACTACCACTACTACTGCAACCACCACTACCACCATATCATCACCATTACAACTACTACTACAACCACATCATCATCACTACCACTACTACTACAACCACCACCACATCATCATCACTATCACTACTACTACAACTACAACCACCACCACATTATCATCACTACCACTACTACTACTGCAACCACCACCACCATATCATCATCATTGAAATATTTTTTTTTTTAAAATTGAGCTTTATATAGTGCAATATCTACTAAATGTGCTCAAAGCGCTTTACAAGGGGTCCCTGGTTAACATTTAACATGTAGGACGGGACATGACGCCTGTTAGGCGATATTACAATTTTTCGGACAAAGACAACTCTGTTAACGGCCAGGTACTCATTTTACACCTGAGTACGGTGAGAGAATGTGAGTAAAGAGCCTTTTCCAAGGACTCAACTATGCGCCGAGCGCGAGGCTCGAACCCAGGACCTTCCGATCCGGAAGCGAGTGTCATACTACTAGACCACAGAGCCGCATCATTGCCACTACTACTACAAACACCACCACCACATCATCATCACGACCACTACTACTACAACCACCACCACCACCATATCATTACCATTACCACTACTACTACAACCACCACCACATCATCATCACTACCACTACTACTACAACTACAATCATCACCACCACCACATCATCATCACTATTATTACTACAACTACAACCACCACCAACACCACATCACCTCACTAACACTCAGTACTACAATCACTACCATTAGGTTTTGGAGCTTTACTTCATTTGAAATAAGGAAACTTCGGAATTGTATTTGGCATTGTGTTTATATATCATAATATAATTCTAATCAGTTATCTATTTAGAACTAGATACTATACAATATGTATGCCAAATACCACCCCAATTCCCCTTTCTTGTGTGCGGGAATTCCTCTTTCGGCATTGAAATTGAGTGTGAGAGAGTCATCACTACACACATAAACAACAGAAACAATTTAAAAACAAGACTATGACACGCAACCACTCACACACGAGGCTATACTATTTATCCTTTTCTCTATAAAGAATAGGACAAGACAAACAATAGCTTGACTCTCGCTACACTTCGCATTGATGTTTGTCGTCTCACGAGTTCAACTCTCGGTCGACCTGTCAATATTCCTTTTTGCCTCGGACGTAATCATTAATAGAATGTTGTGTGGTTTTGACCGTGAAGAAAACCTTAAGAAGTCACATTTATATCATTTTAGAGAGATCGTTTTGAATAATTTTGAGTTAAACGAGCGAGCAGCAACTTGTTTTCATGAACGGCCGATCAGCGCTTGTTTACTATAGTAACGCGATTCCCAGCCAACATCAAAATGGCGGATATTTTTCTCATCGAGGCCGCTGGTTGGTTAGCCAATAAGAGCACCGTACGGTTTCCATTGGGTAAATTCCTTGCATCTCCCAAAACTAGAACTATACATTTGACTGTCTTCAACATTGAGTTATTTCCCTTTAGAAAAGTGACCTTTGGAAAATTAATGTAGCAGTTTATATCATTTGTACATTTATATTTAAATTTAGCAGGAAATTAAATATTACCAGAGAATAAGTAATGTTTCAAAACAAATTTATGTGATCAATAGATATACATTTTTTAAACATTTGATCAAAAATGAATCACTTATTAATAATTGGAATTCGAATGTTGCCAGATAAACATTCTCATTTTAACAGTTAGCCATCACATTCCTAGTCAACGAGAGTCTTTTCCATGACACGCATTAAGTTTTTGTCTATATTTTTCCCGTAAAGAACGAAAGCAAATCATTTCTATTATTAAATTGTAAATTGACATGCCATCAAATATCTCATTTCATATTATTGAATTATCTTAAGGAGAAAAGGGAGGTGTTATGATACGTATTTTTGACCGAGATAGGGTTCTTGTTAACCTCAAGGAAGCACCTCGAAAACGTGTTGCTTGGCTCTCGGGTCAAAATATCAATATAATTCCCAATAACGGCCCGAATCCATATTCTATCTTATTGCCTCTAGCGATAAAAATATGGCATATCTGGTGCAATGTTGCGCGATACAAACCAACCATATTTAGTAGTAGAAAGACAAATTGATTGTGATGTGATGTGCTTTGACTAACTTTACACAGTGTTACAAAACGCATGTAGCATTATTTAATTAGCCGCCTAAAATATAAGTCAAATTCACAATATCATATCATGTTTCATGTTATAACCCGCAGTCTTAAATATTGTAAGAAATAGCAAGTGTTGCGTTATTTGACATGTGATTTAAATTATTACAAAAAGCACACCAAGCATAATATCACAAATGTCATTTTACCACCTCTAACGTCAAAGAAAAAAAAATCCAATGTAATGTTGCATGATGCAACCAATCATCGGTTAATATAAAGACATAATATATTAACCAACGTTATACATAAAGAAACGAATCAAGTGTGATGTTACATAATTTAACCAGCAATCTAAAATGTAATAAAGGTAAATCAATTATAATGTTACATGATTAACCAGTCGTTTATAAAATATTGTTAAAATACTTCAAGCATTGATTGACCAGTTTGGTAATCTACAAATCACACCAAGTGAAATGATACACACGGGTAATTTAAAGGATGCGAGACAAACAAATGGAAAAAAATATGGCGCTATCTCAATACAAAGTAGACATCAGTAATATTCGAAAATCTTTAAGCAACAGGTGCAAGACATAATACTTAACAAGTAGAATAAAAGTGTTCTGTTGGTTTAAAAAACTATGCTGGTTATACCAAAGTCGACGTGAAAATATTTGCAGGGCTGGTAGCCGGACGCAATTATGGGCTCGTTTTAACTTTGTTGTAATAGTTGAAAATGTAATCCAAGAAATGGAGAAATACAACCTAGGAGTCCTAGGTTTCTGTGAGACAAGATGGACAGGAGCTGGTAAAGTTGTCATAGATGATAATATCAATTGATCTACTGAGGAGGAAAACATCATGAAAGAGGAGTGGTGTGATTCTGAACAACTGCGTAGCAAAATCCGTTATTGGGTACTGGGGAATATCGGACAGAGTTTTACTAGTGAAAGGGAAACCTTTTGATCTAAATCTCATACAAGTGTACTTCAACATCAGAAAGCGAAGATAGCGATGTAAACATATTATACGAAGAAATGGAGAAGGCGAAAAAGCTTTGCAAAAACCAGGAATAACTATAATCATGGGAAATTTTAACGCCAAAGTTGACGAAGAAAGAGTGGTAGGCCTGTGATGAATAAGTGAATGAATCACAGATAACTCGAATATAATAAGCAGTGGATCGGAGGTGTCGATAACTTGCATCCCGGATCAAATGCATTCATGAATACATGCATACGGCCAGAAATATTTTAGTAAATAGACCAAGGTCAAACATTTTTATTATATTATTTAGTAAAAATACCATAAAAAGTCTTGGTTACAATATTCATTTAATAGAAATCAAATATCACATATAAAGATGAAGAAAACACTATGTACAACATTTCGATCTCCTCGATGGAATATCAAAAGTCAATCTGACATAAATCCAGGGTTGCCAGATTATTTTTCAACAAAATGCCAGGGGAAGACTCAAAAAATGCCAAAACACTCAAAAAAATGCCAAAGTCTGTTGACTCCCACCCCCACTAAGAAAACTACTCACTTTTGATAGACAATTTACTATCATATCCTGGTGGCTTGCGTGTTTTCTTTTTTTTTCTTTTTTTGAATTATACTAAATTTCCTGTTGGGGTAATGAAATAATTAAGAAAAGGTGTCATTTGAAGTATAATATACAAGAAAAGAAAATGCCAAATGAAAATGCCAAATGCCAAATGATTTTTCTAATGCCAAACGGTTTTCAAAAATGCCAGATTTTTGGAATCTGGCATTTAAAATGCCAAACTGGCAACCCTGCATAAATCTCGGACCATTGAATACTTTTCAATCTGCCAGAATTATTTTAGTAAATAAACCAAGATCTGATATTTTATATATTTGAACGGAACATTAAGCCAAAACATTCTTACATTTTCCTAATTATTCTGTAAAAACAGTCTTGGCTACAATACGCATTTAATAGAAATCAAATATCACCATATATGAAGAAAACTCTATGTACAACATTCTGATCTCCTCAGAAGGAGGTGGCTACCAGTAGGGGGTGAACCCGGGATTATGGGAGGTGGATAGAGTTGAGGAGTGAACCCGGGACTATGGAAGGTAGAAGCAATTTGGGTTGAACCCGGGACACCTTCCCTAGCCCTGGGTTCAATCCCCACTGGTGTCCACCTCCCACAGTCCCAGGTTCGCTTCCTAATGGTGTCAACCTCGGGTAGTCTCGGGATCACTCTCCATTGGTGTCAACCTCTCATAGTTTGATTGACTGATTAATCTATTTAATGTTAAATTAATTGACCAATTGATAATGATGATAATATTTGGTGTCGAGTTGCCATAAATGTAACGAATTGAAAATGAAATGAATATGTTTATGTTGTGAATATCGCACGCGTGAAAGAAAGAGAGGAAAAAAAAAAAAAAGAGAGAGAGAGAGAGAGAGAGAGAGAGAGGGAGAGAGAGAGAGAGAGAGAGAGAGAGAGAGAGAGAGAGAGAGTAGGTGAGAAAGAGAGAGAGAGAGAAAATAAGTAGGAGTGAAATATCTGTTCAATGTTATAGTTATCATATAACGTTATAACAAGTGTAACTAAATGACAAATTGCCATATTTATGGACAATAAAGATCTATTATTATTATTATTATTATTATTATTATTATTATTATTATTATTATTATTATTATTATTATTATTATTATTATTATTATTATTATTATTACTATTATTATTATTATTATAGTCTCGGGTTCACCCCAAATTATGTCAACCTTCCATAGTCCCAAGATCATTCCCCACTGGGAACAATCTCCCATAGTCCCAGGTTCACTCCCCAATTATGTCCACAAGTCATGCTCCCGGGTTCAATCCCCACTGGTGCTGACACCAGTATCCACCTCCCATATTATCTGGTTCACTTTCGACTGGTGCCCACCTCTCATAGTCTCTGGTTCAATCCCCACTGGTGCCCCCACCCATAGTCCCATTTCCTTCCTCACTGATCTCAACTTCCAATAGTCCGGGTTCACTCCCCAATTGTGTCCACCTCCCATACTCCCGGATTCACTTCTCACTTCCCATAGTCTCTGGTTTGCTCCCCATTGGTGCCCACTTCCCATGGTCTGCTTCAATCCCCACAGGTGCCTACCTCCCATAGTCTCTGGTTCATTCCCAAATTGTGTCCAACTTCCCTATTATCTGGTTCACTCCCCACTGATGCCCACCTCCCATAGTCTCTAGTTCAATCATGACCGGTGCCCTTCTCCCATAGTCTCTGGTTCACTCCCCACTGGTTCCCACCTCCCATAGTCTGTGGTTTAATCCCTACTGGTGCTAACTTCCCATAATCTCTGGTTCACTGGGGTGGATTTTGATAGATTTCGGCATTCAGTAGTACCCAAGAAAACCGAGTGCATGGTCGTTAGCAAACAAAATCAATGATCTATCTGATCACCTCAACAGCAAAGGGGAAACTATCAAACAAGTTAAAAAGTTTAAATATCGCTTAAATGAACATGGGACTATGGGAGGTTGACATAATTTGGAGTGAACCCGAGACTATGGGAGGTTGACACAAATGGAGAGTGATCCCGAGACTACCTGAGGTTGACACCATTCGGAAGTGAACCTGGGACTGTGGGAGGTGGACACCAGTGGGGAGTGAACCAGAGACTATGGGAGGTGGGCACCAGTGGGGAGTGAACCGGAGTTTAAAAGTTTAAATGTCTCGGTGCAACCATATCACGAACGACACTAGACAATTTATAGAAATAAAACAAAGGATTTCGATGGCTAAAAAACACCTTCCACAATCTAATACCAGTCATCTTTGCCACCAATATTAAATTGAACTCTAAACTTAAGGTGATCCAACTTATGCTCTCTCGTTCCCCCTTAACGCGTGCGAAACCTGGACTCCAGACAATAAGTGTCAAAACCGCCAAAAACTTTTCAAATGTGGTTGTGCCGAAGATTGCTAAACACCAAATGGTCAGAGAGAATAACAAACGAAGAAATTTTGCATTGAATAGGGAAACCCATACAGATTGTGAAAACCGTCAGAAAAAGGCAAATGGGCTTTCTTGGCCATGTGTAGCGACGAGGGTATATTGAAAGCCTAATACTCAGTGGCTACATAGAGGGGGAAAGAGCTCTTGGTCGTCAGAGGTTGACGTTCCTGACCAGTTTGAGGCTGTCAACGAGCAACATCCTTACAAACTCAATGTACACGAGGGGGGCATAGGACTGATCGTCGAGGAGACTTATGATAGGCAACGTGCATACAAGCGCAGGTAAGGAATGGATAATAAATTGTATTGGTTACAACAATAAGGCCATAATAACAAGTTATGTTATCAGATCTTCAAATGAATACACGTCAACCAAAGTCGTTTACAAACCACGATATAAAAGGTTTCCAAAGTTGCGTCTTGTTTTAGCAGTGCAGTGATACTATAGTCAGATTTTTTATTAATGGCGCGTGTTTTTCTGGTTTTTCTCAGCTGTCCCTCTATCAAAAGTTGTAAAAATTTGTGTCAACCTTTGAATCAATTTGTCTTAACTGAATATAGATTTTGGACCGTGTTGATGCCATATAAAAAAAGTTTTCTTCTTTAAGACCTATACAAATCTACGTTTAAACCGCTGTCATAAAATTCGAGATTTTTCACTGTAAAAAATGTAAACAGGTTACGCACCTCAAAGTATGAGATGGATTCATAATTTTTTCCAAATAATCTTGTGTTGACACGTAGTTCCGGCTAGTGATTATGAGTTCACGTCATACTTGTTTCCGAATAAAAGCAATTCGCTTTAACTGCGAAAACTTACAACTTATGTAGTTTGCCTTAAATTTTTAATTTATGATTTATTGCTTATTATCTACATTCTGTCGCAATTACCGATGTGAAATGTTTAAATCATTTGAAATACTGATTATAATTTACTCAATATTGTCATATTAACTATGGATGTTGTTTATATAACTTTGAAAAAGTGTATCTATGCACGAACGTTTCACGGGGTATATAAAGGCTTTTAAAACATATAACTATGTGATACGATACGACAATCTCGTCATGCTGAGAAAAGAAATCTACTTGTATCTATCAATAAGCCATTAAAGAGGACGGCTATGGAATTGGAATTTCACAATCAACCCCGAGAAGATGATTATCGAAATACGACAGAGAGATCACCAGTGTGGAATGACGTGATAGGTAAAGGATCCAAGACAATTTTGATATGGATATCATCCAAAGATGTTGGAACTGAAAACGACTCCTGAGTTCTGGACAGAGGATCATTGATATTCTTGCAGGTGGTGAAGATACTGAGTATTTAGAAGAATGTCATACTATTCTTTTCTTTTCTGCATCATCTGGAAGGAAGAGACTATCATTCTGGGGTCAATACTGAGGTGTTTGAAGACTGGCTAAAGGACCGTATGCTGCCTTTCCTCGAAGCACCCAGCTGTATTGCATTGGACAGCGCTACAATTCGGTGGCCCATGATCACCTCAATGCTCCAACTTCGGCAACTATAAAAACTGATATGATTTCATGGCTCCAATAAGACAGCACTACATATTCTGACTATTTATCAAAGGCCCAACTATACTCCTAGTGAAAGAAACAAACCAGAAACAGTTTTTTAAAGCCGGCTGTGTAATCAATGTGTTTTGACACGAGGTTGCGCGACTTCCCCCATATTACTGTGAGCTCAATCCAATCGAGCTCATTTGGACCCAAGTAAAGGGAAAGATGAGAGGTGGAACACCGAATTTACTCTCACCTACGAGGCAATAAATGATATAACAAGGGAAGACTAGGAAAAAGCATGCTCCAACCTTCGCAAACTGGAGGAAAATTACATTTCATTGTATAGAGTGATGCCACGAAATCTTTCCAAAGTCGTTTCATTTCTCCGTTTCCTCATCCTCGTCATTAGAATGTGATGATTGATATGTCCAGTATGTCTTTGTTGTTGTTGGTGGCCTTGGTGTTGGTAGTGATGTTGTAGTTGTTGTTATTGCTGAACACATGTACATATTTTTGGAAACAATATATCATAAATTGACGAATTTCTACTTTTGATCGTTTTACATTAAATTTATGTAATCCTCTTCGGCATATACAAAAGCTATTTCTCTAAATTTCGCTATCAAAATAATGTTGAAAGTGTGTAATCTTCACTTTCATTTGTATTCATCAGTAATGTGTATTGATAGTTATAAAATGTAAATGTCTGATAGTTAAGGATTGCCATTCGTTCCTTCATAATCAGATACTGAATGTATATCGTTTAAGTTTCAATTAACCGAACATTCCATTTTAACAAATTCCTTCATATTGGATAAGCGGAAAAGTCATAATTTTGATACTGTAAATCATCTATGAGTTCCGACCCTTATCAGTTATCGATTTTAATATAGCTGTTATAAGCGAAATCTGTTCCTATTGTTTTACAATTAATGAAAAAATATTTTTTGATTAAGACAAATTGATTCAGAGGTTCATACAAACTGTTGTAGCTGTGCATTGAGGGACAGCTGAGAAAAAGAAGAAAAAACACGCGCCACTTATTAAAAATCTGACTATAATTTGAGAAGTTCCCCGTCTAGTGTTAAAACAAATGACGTTTCCGGATAGAATCTGGAATATGGTTTTCTTTCCTTTTTTTAACTTTTAACAATGTTACTTGATTTTCAATAAGAACAGAAATAATTTATTTCCAAAAATGGGTGGCCTCCAATGAACCCTGACTTGAATCCTATGGACTATAACATTTTGTCATTGGTGGTTTATGAGGGAGGTACATAGTTTTACACAGAAGTAAGGTTAAAAGAGAGTCAAGACAATAAAAAATAAATTTCTTCATGGGGAAAAATCGATGGAACACTCAAAGCAAATTGGATCGACATATATCTATCAACATTTGAAAATTTATGTCCAATAGCATAATTTGTGCCGGTAATATATCAAAACGTCTCTAGTGATGACAACGTAATGTATACCGATGTATGATCTAGCCAACCATCTTAGTAGTACTGTGACGCATGTGGTGTAGTGTGACATGGCTTCACCAACTAAATGCAATGCTAAGACGTATATTACATCATTTAACCAGCAATCTAAAATATAAAGAAAACAGATCTTGATATATACAATTTTACATGATTTAACGAGTAGTCTAAATTTTGCAAAACAATTATCAGCTAGAAAATTGCATTTAATCAGCATCTAAAATTTTTTAAATGCAAGAATGTTGCTATTAAATATTAGAACTTGGATAGAATGAGTAAGTCAAAGGCCCCAGAAAGAAATTAATGTCCAAATCTTTAAAAATCACTTTATACAGAATTCAGTTCTATTGATATTAGAATGTTGTTGGAAATGGTAACAGGAAGTGTCTTCTTCTTCTTCTTCTTCTTCTTCTTCTTCTTCTTCTTCTTCTTCTTCTTCTTCTTCTTCTTCTTCTTCTTCTTATTATTATTATTATTATTATTATTATTATTATTATTATTATTATTATCATTATTATTATTATTATTATTATTATTATTATTATTATTATTATTATTATTATTATTATTATTATTATTATTATTAATATTATTATTATTATCATTATTATTATTATTATTATTATTATTATTATTATTATTATTATTATTATTATTATTATTATTATTATTATTATTATTATTATTATTATCATTACTTGTCGTAAAATACTCTTGTTTTTCATTTATAATTAATCTCATTCACCTTTAAACATATAACGATTTATTTAGACATAAGTCTTGTATTTGTATTCACCCAGTCTGCCTCAAGAGTATTAGAAGTGCATTTTGAAGTTTAGTTTACAGATGTTTGTTACGTTCTTTCAACACGTATTTCGTAGTGTGAGGCGTCTGATATAGGAAATAACAGTTTCAATATTTTTTAAAACGCCATAAAGACGGAACTGGAACAAATATAAAGAAGCTAAAGATGACTGTCTCTAAGAGTTTCAAAACCAACCGCATTGGCAGTTAATAAATCAATTATCTACTTCTTTTTTCTTTTAAAAAATGTTCTCGTTTGTTTTTTCAAAGTTTTGACACTGGCAAAAGTAAGCGGGTACTGGATTTTTTATATCGACGAAGTGGGTTTAACTAATGATATTTAAAAAAACTGGACATGTCGTTGTTGCTAAAGGGTTAAAAACAAGCCGAACATTTCATCTGCTGAACAAAGATTATGTTCAGGCCTAAAATGGAATTATGATGGACAATTTTATGAATCTGTATTATCATTATTATATCAGTTAGGGCTTTAAAATAGACCAAGTGTTCCTTAAATGCATATAAAACATAAGTATTAATATATATGACATTGCACATTACAGTTTTTGCGTTTTGGAACGTTATTTCCGGCAGGTGGATTCTTGTGAGCTTTTTGGATAAACGGAATGCATCAATTAAGGGCATTTTAAAACCCATTAATATCTTTGGCATTTAAAATTTTCAATTTCAGACCGTTCCATGTTTTGGCAGTGAGGTATATAAATGTATTCTTTCTAATTGGAGTTGAATATCTTGAAATAAATATTTTGAATTCATCACCACTCGTGAATGTAATTGGAGAGTATTTTTTAAATCATTGTATTTACGAATTAATATAGCTGAATTACATCAACTCTCTTTCTTCTATACTTAAATGTTGGAAGACCTGATATTTTAATCTTTCTTCATAGCATAATATATCATCAAGAGTCTTTGGACATTTTCTAAAACAACACATGCCTTAACATAAAGGGCTTTAATAATTCGTACTCGAAAATTGTTAACACAACAAGCTAACCGAGGAAAATAAAATGAAAGATGAAAATGAATTTCAAGGAAAGTTTTTGAAAAGATACGGCATATAATAAAATACGTATTTGCAAACCACAGATTAGAAATCTGGTTTTCCTATATGAAGACATTAGGATGTCGAAAAAGAACTTTGAAATGTTCAACTTACAGTAATTTACAGTAGACTCTCAATATCATTGGCCTGAAAACCAAATGATTTTTGTCTTTCAAAGACCCTGGGCTAAAAATATCTATTTGAGATTGAAAAAGAAAATGAACATTGCGTATTTTTTTTTCGTCCATCGTAAGACTTTAAATCATCCAGTGGCGTGGGGCCATTGGATCGAATGGTGCCAGGCACCACACCAATATTTTAAAAATCATTAACAGCATAATTTAATTAAAAATAAAACAGAAATTTTAACTCCACTGTCTTTCGCCAACTCGCCAACAACATACTGCCTTTTTAGTCTCCACTCTATTCAAGATTCCGAATCACGCACTGCGCCGACTCGTTTGTTGGTGACATCACTGCGCGAATTAATGACGGAATCAACACCGTGGTGCAAAGCAATCCAAGCTCCAGTTAATGCTCTATCCATTAGTATCGCTACAGCTGATAGAGCGAGAAACTGGGTCGAAATACTATCTTCAAATAGCGGAAAACCCCTCGACTTGTGCCAGGATCTGAGAGCTCCATCGTTGGACTGGAGGGATTCGCACGTCATAATTAGGGTAACTTCGGCCATCCAAAATATTACATTAACTGTCAAAAACACTGATCATTGTCAAGTTTATTTGTAAGTAGCAAAGAAAAACAACATAAAACTTAAAAATATGACATATTAAAACCCCCCCCCCCCCCACCACCTCTTTTTCACGATTATTGAATAAAGTAATGCTTTGCAACGAAGCACAATGGACGAATTTACCAACATTTTTCTTTCTTGTAGTGCCGAGTTGATGGTTACGTGTGTATGAGTGTTTATTTGTGTGTGTGTGTGTGTGTGTGTGTTTGTGCGTGTGCATTTGTGTCAGTCAGAGAAAGAAAGCGAAGATTGTCAACAGTTATACTTTGGTGTGTGTTTTTTTATTTCTTAAGTACTTAAGTGGAGTGTTTTTTTCTTTGTGATGCTTTAAGATCTGAATCTACCTTTTATTTTTGCAATCATTAATCGTATTCCACTGATTTCCATTATTTGAGATATACTTTGAAGTTTTGTTTTGTTAAACAATGAATTGCAATGAATCAAGTTGACTCTTTGCTTCACCAACCTTTTGGGAGATTGACACTAGATGACAAATTAGAAATAAAAAGACTAGTTCCTCACCAACCAACTGATCTTGAATTAACACAGGTGTGGAAATCTCGAAAACGCTCTTTTTCAGTAACATGGTATGACAGACATGAATGGCTCACAGTTAGTTTAGAACAAAAAAACGTTTCTTTTGTTTTTATTGTCTACTTTTTACAGATACAACAAACACTAACAAATCATGGACATCTATAGGCTATAGTGACCTTAACCACTTCCATCGTATTTCTTGACCTCCTGAACGTTGTTTTAGCACCCTTAAAAGAGTGAAAAATTTCTTGCGAAATTCAATGGCGAAATTCAATGAAGCAGGAGCGGTTAAATTCGTTAATGATTCTGTCAATTCACAAAGCTGAAATAGATGCCATTCCAAATTTCAATAAACAAATTATAAAAAGATTTGCAGATTTTCTTTACAAGTACTAAAAGTAAGTAATTTCTGTCATAGGTTTCTTTTCTCTTTTGATTTACATTTATCACATATTGATTGCATTCTCTACCAAATCCAATCCTTTAAACAAAGAATAATTACAAAGACCTTTTCACACGGGACTTGTATCTCAGTGTTGTGGCTTGTTGTTTTAATGAATTATTTGTTTTTGTTAGTTTTGTCCAGTCGCAGAAACCATCGACCCTCCCCCCACCCTTCCAAAAAAGAGAGTTTTTAAATGTGCTCTCTCCTCTTAATCGTGTTCACTGTTTTGAATTTTTTTTTCTTCTTCTAATCCTGGCACCACCATATGCCGTCAATACGCCACGCCGCTGAGGCGTGGGGCCATTGGATCGAATGGTGCCAGGCACCGCACCAATCTTTTAAAAAATCATTAACAGCATAATTTAATTAAAAATAAAACAGAGATTTTAACTCCACTGTCTTTCGCCAACTCGACAACAACATACTGCCTTTTTAGTCTCCACTCTATTCAAGATTCCGAGTCACGCACTGCGCCGACTCGTGTGTTGGTGACATCACCCCGCGAAGTAGTGACTAAATCAAACACCGTGGTGCAAAGCAATCCGAGCTCCAATTAATGCTATATCCATTAGTATCGCGACAGCTGATTGAGCGAGAAACTAGGTCGAATTATACTATCTTCAAATAGCGGAAAACCCCTCGACTTGTGCCAGGATCTGAGAGCTCCACCGTTGGACTGGGGGGGGGGGGGATGCGCCAAATTAGGTTCAAAGTTCAAAAACGTTTATTTTAGGCAATTGCCAATGTAGGGTAACTTCGGCCATCCAAAATATTACATTAACTGTCAAAAACACTGATCATTGTCAAGTTTATTTGTAAGCAGCAAAGAAAAACATAATAAAACTTTAAAATATGACATATCAAACCCCCCACCTCTTTTTCACGATCATTGAATAAAGTAATTCTTTGCAACGAAGCATTGTGGACGAATTTACCAACATTTTTCTTGCTTGTAGTGCCGAGTTGATGGTTACGTGTGTATGAGTGTTTATTTGTGTGTGTGTGTGTGTGTGTGTGTGTGTGTTTGTGCGTGTGTATTTGTGTCAGTCAGAGAAAGAAACCGAAGACTGTCAACAGTTATACTTTTGGTGTGTTTTTAGATTTTTAAGTACTTAAGTGGAGTGATTTTTTCTTTGTGATGCTTTAAGATCTGAATCTACCTTTTATTTGTGCAATCATTAATCGTATTCCACTGATTTCCATTATTTGAGATATACTTTGAAGTTTTGTTTTGTTAAACAATGAATTGCAATGAATCAAGTTGACTCTTTACTTCACCGACCGTTTGGGAGATTGACACTAGATGACAAATTAGAAATAAAAAGACTAGTTCCTCACCAACCAACTGATTTTGAATTAACACAGGTGTGGAAATCTCGAAAACGCTCTTTTTCAGTGACATGGTATGACAGGCATGAATGGCTCACAGTTAGTTTAGTCTTTTGTTTTTATTGTCTACTTTTTACAGATACAACAAACACTGACAAATCATGGACATCTATAGGCTATAGTGACCTTAACCACTTCCATCGTATTTCTTAACCTCCTGAACGTTGTTTTAGCACCCTTAAAAGAGTGAAATTTTTTTGTTGCGAAATTCAATGAAACAGGAGCGGTTAAATTCATTAATGATTCTGTCAATTCACAAAGCTGAAATAGATGCCATTCCAGATTTCAATAAACACATTATAAAAAGATTTGCAGAGATGAAACATCGCAGTGCAGATTTTTTTTACAAGTACTGAAAGTAAGTAATTTCTGTCAAAGGTTTTTTTTTCTCTTTTGATTTACATTTATAACATATTGATTGCATTATCTACCAAATCCAATCCTTTAAATGGTGGACAAAGAATAATTACAAAGACCTTTTCATACGGGACTTGTATCTCAGTGTTGTGGCTTGTTGTTTTCATGAATTATTTGTTTTTGTAAGTTTTGTCCACTCGTAGAAACCATCGACCCTCCCCCACCCTTCCATAAAAGAGAGTTTTTAATATGTCGTGCTCTCTCCTCTTAACCGTGTTCACTGTATTAGAATTTTTTTTTTTTCTAATCATGGCACCATCATATGCCGTCAATACGCCACGCCGCTGCTGATAACAAATCATAACAACTCGGAAATGCCTGGCCGCATCTTCCCCCAAAAGTCTCGCGAATACAGTCACAGGAGTGTATAGCACTATTCCAATTTCCATGTATACAGTGTTTAGCATAGTATGTGTGTTGTTCTTCTAATGTGTTACATGATGGCGGAGGACTACACATTTGGTGTATAAAACATTTTCCTGTTTTATTTCCAATACTAGCTCCAATACAATACTGTTGACTTTGGCATGCAGCCAAACAACCTGGCAATATATTTTGTCGTTCTTCCCTTGAGCATCCGCGCTCAATTCTTTCATGGACATTGCATAGAGGCTTTACGAAACGGTGACGCGTCCAAAGAGTTACACTTTAAAACCGGGTTTCTTCATTATCCAAATCCCGACTTAATACCGCTTCGAGGCGTAGGGCCACACATACTCTTTAACCATTATGGGAAAGATAGATTTTACAAACGGAAGTAAATTTACTACTATGATACTATAGCGTTAATCCATTGTTATGATTTGTGCTACAATTAAATTGTTTATTAACTAGACATGGAAATATTTATGATAACGTAGGTATGATGAATTGGTGACAATAACAATGAAAGATTGTGATTACAAGTCATTGTGATAAACAATAGTGATGGCAATGAAGCATGATTTAAGTCGATGGTATGAAGGTAATTTAATGAATGAAATGAATGAAAATGTAAATGAAATATTGACATTTCTATTATTAATCATTAATGGGTGAAAATCCATAATAGCAACTATAGATAAAGAGAAGATTTCCCAAATCATGAATGGATATGGAATATATTATATCCAAACAATACTCAATGTTACATTAAGTTGGGGCATCATGTTTACAAATAAAATTATCGAAATTGTGCGTTCTGATTTGGCACAATTTGCGAGGTAACTAATAGAATGCATAAGAGGTAGTTGGGTTAAATTATACCCTTCTCATGTGTTTACACTAATCGAGAAAGTAGGTCGGCGTGAATATTCTTACAGCCTGGTATATGAGAGATACTGAAGGTGTAATTTTGCAAAAATAAACTCCACCTTAATACCTTTATCGTTCGTTTCGACCACAAACTCTTTTAGCAGTAGATATCTGCTGAATGTCTTAAAAGCAAAGACGATGGCCAGACCTTCACGCTCTATTACAGAGTACCGTGATTCTCTGTCCAATAATTTTCTGCTTGCATATAAGCAAGGCATTAGAGTTCCCTCATGCTCCTGTAATAGTACACCTGCGATGCCCTTATCAGATGCGTCAGTTCTTACAACAAATTCGTTTGACTTGTCGGGTAATTTAAGAATTGGTTCTGAGTAATGCCTTTAATTGATTAAAGCTATTCTGACACGCTTCTGTCCAAACAATTTTGCTCGGTGACCCTGTCTTTGTCAGATTTGTTAGCGGTGTCGCGATGTGCGCGAAATTGTAAATGTATTTTCTGTAAAAATTTAGGAGCCCAAGTACTTTGCGTACTTCTTTTTTTTTTTGGTCTTTGGTGGTTGTAATCGTGCGATTTTTATTTGTTTTTCTGTCTCGGGTGTCTGTGTCCCATGACCAACGGTATGGTTAATCCTGCATTTGCAGCTTCGATATTAGTAAACATAGGTTGCGACACTGTGTCTCTATCAACATATTTTTTTAGCATATTTGCATGGAATGTCTTTGTTGTGTTGTTAATTTGAATCTCGTAATTAACATTAGATTTTACTGATATTACTTTGAATGGTCCTTTCCATGTGGTTAAACGTTTACTCGAGTCATCGGGTAAGAGTATTAATACTTTGTCACCAATCTCAAATTTTCTTGATTTGCTTTTGAGATCAGAGTATTGTTTGTATTTCTCTGCTTTATTACTGACTGATTCCTGTGCTAGTTAATACGTGTCCTCTATTCTGTCTTTCAGGTTTCTCACATATTCGTAAGCAAACATCATTTCTTTACTGTCGTCCTCATTCCCTTTACAAATATCAACTACTACGTTGATCGGGCCGCGAGGTGACCATATATCAACTCAAATGGGGAGTAGCTAGCCTGCCGATTCTTGGGGTATTTCTCTATATGCAAATAGGATTGCTGGTATGTATCTGTCCCAATCATCTGGTTTTTATGCTGACACTTTTCTTAACATTTTCTTCAGAGTGCCATTGAATCTCTCACAAAGACCATTTGCTTGGGGGTGGTAGGGAGTTGTGAATGAGTGCTGGATTCCCATGAGTTTCATGGTTTCGTTCATCATATGTGATGTAAACTGGGGTCCATTGTCCGACAGTATCTCATTAGGTATGCCTATGCTAGTAAAAATTGTCATCTATGCTTCAGCTATGTGATCCGATGTAGTTGATTTCCGTGCTATCGCTTCTGGCCACCTGGTTGCGTAATCGACTAGTGTTAGTATGTGCGTATGGTTTCTATTTGATTTTGTTAAAGGGCCTATAATGTCAATTGCAACTTTTTGAAAAAACTTTTTCAATAACTGGGGTTGTCTCTAATGGCAATCTCGGTATTCTGCGACTCTTCTTTGGCATGTGTCACACGATTTCACATAATCTCGGGCGTCTTTAGTAATTCCAGGCCATGTGAAATTCTCGGATATTCTCTTCAATGTGGAAGAGCTCCCAAGATGTCCAGAAATTATTGAATCATGCGCTATTCCAAGGATTTTGTTTCTGTAAATACTTGGCGTGACCAATTGTTTAGCCATTTTGTTTCTTTTCCTATGTAATCTGAACAGAATCTGAACAGAATATCTTTTTTCATATATACTGTATATATCATATCGCTTTCCCACATGGTTGAATGACTGATTGATTTGATTGATTAAAAGAGTCTAGGTTTTGGTTATTGTTAATGACATTATGGTTATTGTTAATGACATTAATACGTAAAAGAACAACCGTGTAAGTAAAATTAAAACGAAAGGAAGTTACACCATGAAACTTGGAACTAACTTATAAGTAAAAAGGTAGAAGGGGGTGGATTGGCAGTGAAAGATGAAGAAGGGGAAGCGAGAAAAACATAGAAGACTAAGAGATAAATAGAAATAGGAAATAGGAGATAGTGGGTGCGGGTGCGGGGGCGAGGAAAGGCGGGTTGTAGGTTGTACTTTTGTTTTGTTTTCAAACTATAATCTATCATTCTATGGGTGGTCACTGTGTGTGAAACCGTTACCATTCTGTACAGACAAACCAGAGTTTTTAGGCGCAGCTTGGCTCAACGGTACGATCTTTGCTTCGGACCCGAAAGGTATCGAGTTCGATCACCCGCCGCTACGATGTGTGGCCTTGAGCAAGTCACCTCGCCCTAGCCCAATTTGAGGCGCTGTACTGCGGCTGACGTCTTCCCTTGGAATAGACCCTAGAGACAAATTTCCCCTATGGGATGGATAAAGGGAATTTTATTTTATTTTTAATTATTTATTGTTCAATGCCTGGCAAGGCAAACCAATTTTTTCTGTAAGTCATCTTTCTTTTGCTCACTCAAAATCCTCAATTTATTGGGACAGCTGTTGTTGCTGTATTTGCGATCTAAATTCTAATTTATTTAACCATTTTCCAACTCTCAGAAACTATAAATATTAATATTAGGCCTTGGCCGCATTATAACACTTAACATTTATATCCTAAAGTAAAGATCATCTTCAAATTAATATGCACAATCACTTCACCAACTACCAACTACGATGTCAAGCAATGTCGCTTTTAAAATTTACAAACTTCTGACTTGTTTTATTAAAACAAAATAATATTGAACATGTCTATCTTAGAACTAATGGTTCCCAAGTAGAAGTAATAATAGTAGTAGTAGTAGAGTCGTCCCTTCTCCTACCGGCCATTTCCCCGACCGACCAAATAGAGCGTTTTTGTTTTGTTACGTCTTTAATTGAATGAATTTAGTTGTAATAACCCGATAACATCATCTACGAAGACTGTTCCGCCACTATAAACTGTTAAAATAGCAAGTTGTATCGAAAACTCACTCAAATTGACAACTTTTGTTCAGGTAAGATGAAAATGTTTCTTGTCTTATGGGTTGCACGTCGTCCGTACAGACTGACAAATAAGCCGAATGTATCTCTTCTAACAGTAGAAATATATTGAGAGGCTTAAAACTGCCTCCTGGGATCTGATTTTAGACAATACTATTGTCAAATCGGTGTTGAATCTTCACCGTGCCCTGAAAACAGGTTGGTCGGCGAGGGAAGGGCATTTTCGCATGTCCCGTCCCATACCGACCAAACACTTTAAATGGGTCTTTAATAAACCCAACCAAACACCTTAAAACGTTTTATGTTGTTTTTGTTTTTCATTTCCGAGATCCAGATGTGTAAATAGTTGCTAAACAGTTTGTCGTTTAACAGTTGCTGCTAATAGGAAGGCAGAAAAAAGAGGCTAGATACAAAGAAAATTGAGCAGGAAAGGAAACGTCAGGAGAGGTAAAAAATAAAGCAGGTAGATTGGCACTGAAGCAGAAAGGGAGAGGGAAGGACAAAAGAGAAAGACATAAATCATCCTCGGCGAAACTAGTCAGAGACTCGTACATAGGTTATTCTGGACGATGATTCATCGTGTTCATCAGATTACTTGAATAATAGAGAGTACAGTGGCCGAATTAGTTGCGGCCGGTGCAAGCGCTGGTTACATTAAAAAAAAAAAAAAAAAAAAAAACAAAACAAAACAAAAAAAAAACAATGCTCGGGCAGCCAGCTTGATACCATTGAAGCCCTTGACGAGGAAGGGCTCGATGAGTATTTGTTTCAATTTGATTTTAGTTTTAAAAAATAAATCTGCATGTCATGTCTTGTCCTCATAATTGTTACTGTATTAATGTTTCCTTGGCAGGTAGACATTGTAAAGAGCCTCGAGCGAGAATC
This sequence comes from Berghia stephanieae, assembly GCF_034508935.2. NCBI lineage: Eukaryota > Metazoa > Mollusca > Gastropoda > Nudibranchia > Aeolidiidae > Berghia > Berghia stephanieae. Next base: position 36,647,788 of record NC_088366.1, read on the forward strand.
TTAAGCTGATTTGTTTTGTTTCGTTTTTTTTTTTTATTGAATAACTGATAGTCTTATTTATTGTATATTTACGATGATATTTACAGTACAGCCTTTCTTGTTATTCATTTGAGCTTTATATCAAATTTTAGTGCCTCGTAATAATGTTCCGTTCGTGGTAAGATCGGGTGGCCGGTAGGGGAACACAGACTACTAGGAGCAGACCTGACAACAGCCACTTTTTAGTGGCTAATCGTCCCTGGTTGCATAAAAAAGAAAATGGCGGCGCTCGACCTCTCGTGTTCAGATTCTTTATGGGGGAGTAGATAATGAGTTCCCTATATGGCCATGTCAATCATGTAGACATCCTTTGATGATATAAGCCTACCCTTTGATGTCTGCAGTCGCCGTTTCGTATTCTACGGTCACTCATGGCTAAACAGCCGTCAACAATGAACTGAGCCATCGTTGAAACACTGGAAGACGCTCATGGCATAGTTGCGTCGCAATCACCACGTTGCTGAATATATTATCCAGGCACGGTTGAAAGGTAAAAAAGCCAAATTATGTTCTAGTTACATTTGAAACAAACAAAGTATATCACTGATCTCGCCTCATTGAGATATAAAGAATGATATAAAAATCAAGAAAATCGGTCGATAAATAAAAAAGTTGCTAAAAAAAAGCTAAAATAAACAAAAGCAATTTTTAAAATCAAATTTATTCGTAAAACAATTGGATTTTAACCGATTTTTCTGAAATAAGGACCAATGTTCTTCTTTTTTCAAGCTGATTTCAACAATGTGACTTTCAAATTCCTCAGAATTACATTTTTTACTTTTAGCTTTTAGCTTTTAGGACTACTGAAAAGTGTTATATTCCTTGCGTAACAATAGCGTAATACATCAACGGTGAGATTCACAATTCTACACGAATGGA
>NC_088366.1:36653705-36686205 GCF_034508935.2 Berghia stephanieae
GTCTGGACTGGGTATTCGCAAATTTTCCTATTGTGTTCCACTTTTCGAATCGAAATAACATCTAGTCTATCCGTTTATTTGCAAAGTTTCTGCACTTTATAAATAAGACCATAACGCTTATGTCTGGACCGGGCATTCGCAAATTCTGCTTATGTGTTCCACTTTTCGAATCGAATTAATCTCTATTTTATCCGTTTATTTGCAAAGTTTCTGCATTTTATAAATAAGACCACGACACTTATGTGTTAGATTGTTCGCAAATTCTGCCTTTGTGTTCCACTGTTCGATTAGAATTAATCTCTATTTTATCCGTTTATTTGAAAAGATTCTGCACTTTATAAATAAGACCATAACACTTATGTCTGGACTGGGTATTCGCCAATTTTCCTATTGTGTTCCACTTTTCGAATCGAAATAACATCTAGTCTATCCGTTTATTTGCAAAGTTTCTGCACTTTATAAATAAGACCATAACGCTTATGTCTGGACCGGGCATTCGCAAATTCTGCTTATGTGTTCCACTTTTCGAATCGAATTAATCTCTATTTTATCCGTTTATTTGCAAAGATTCTGCACTTTATAAATAAGACCATAACGCTTATGTCTGGACCGGGCATTCGCAAATTCTGCTTATGTGTTCCACTTTTCGAATCGAATTAATCTCTATTTTATCCGTTTATTTGCAAAGATTCTGCACTTTATAAATAAGACCATAACGCTTATGTCTGGACTGGGTATTCGCAAATTTTCCTATTGTGTTCCACTTTTCGAATCGAAATAACATCTAGTCTATCCGTTTATTTGCACAGTTTCTGCATTTTATAAATAAGACCATGACACTTATGTGTTAGATTGTTCGCAAATTCTGCCTTTGTGTTCCACTGTTCGATTAGAATTAATCTCTATTTTATCCGTTTATTAGAAAAGATTCTGCATTTTATAAATAATAATAATTGTTCAAAATTTTACCTCACACCCGATATTACAAGTACAAGTGAGCCAGGTGATGAAGATTGTCAAACAGTGTGACAGATGAAATAGGAAGAGAGAGAGAGAGAGAGAGAGAGAGAGAGAGAGAGAGAGAGAGAGAGAGAGAGAGAGAGAGAGAGAGAGAGAGAGAGAGAGAGAGGATGAGAGAGAGAGTCGTTTTTTGTTCACAATTTCTCTCTCTCTCTCTCTCATATTGCACAAGGTTGTACTATTTTACTATTTATCAAGAACAGCCAAGGTGGCAACCCAGTCTCTGTATAAACTAAGCAAGATGGCAACAGGGACCTCGCTCCTTATCCAATGCCGAAGCTTTAATTTGAGTCAAACGGTTTGGTTAAAAAAAAAAACACCCAAAATAAGTTCGTGTGTGATGGAAGTTGAAGTCGGCTTATTATAAAATCGTTTATGGTCTGTTTGGATTACCCTTTTTAAATAGAAAAGGTGAATATAACATAAACTTGAAGAAAAGGCAAGCTAAATGAAAATTAAATTGACTGATTAAATGAGTACGCGAGGCTGAGTTGCGAACGACTACTGGGTTCCGACATTCCGATCCCAGTGTCATTCATGTTCACCGTACCGTGTTACTGTCTACACACTACACTGCATTGTTAGTGACTGGTCATGTCTTTTTTGTTTGTATGTTTTACGCAAGCTTAATAAAAATTAAATTGACTGATTAAATGAATACGTGAGGCAGAGTTGCGAACGACTCATGGGTTCCGACATTCCGACCCCAATGTCAGTGTCAGTCATGTTCACCGTACTGTGTTACTGTCTACACACTACACGGCATTGTTAGTGACTGGTCATGCCTTTTTTGTTTGTATGTTTCTTTTAATATGGGTCAATTTACAAAGAATAATAATAGAAATGTTCAAAACAAAAACTAGATTCACTATTACGTGCCTGTAATGAAGTGCTTTCCACAAACCGTGAGCGAGAATGATGGTGGAGGTAATGGCAACCATGTGGGTTTGTTATTGCTTCCTGCCTCCGTCAACCCACGCATCCAGTTGCGTAACCCACGCTGAATCTGACCAATAATGATAATAGGAACTGTGTATTCCTTACTCCAGTGTATTGAATACACACCTGGGTTTTCCCTACAACAGTGTACCAAACGCACCATTTTTATGCACCCCCATTGGAGGTGTACAAAAAAAAAAACGCACCGTTTTTATGCACCTCCGTTGGCGGTGATGGTAAATTAATGAAAATGTTTCTATCTGCAAACGTCCATGAGGTTTAAATAGTTTTAGATTGTAGTTTAGCACGCTGCTTAGTGATTGCCTATGTAATAAATTAAAGAATAATAACAATAATTTTAAAAATCAAAAGTAAAAAGAAACATGGCACACAAATACTGATCTCAAATAAATAAATAATTTTATAAAATTAAAATCGAAGTTTTTTAAAAACATGATAAAAAGTTTTTGAAAAAAAACAAAAACAAACAAAAAAGAAAGAAAAAAAAAACAAACAAAAATGATGTCTTTCTCAATAAAGTAAACTTGTTAAAAAAAATATGTCTACAATGGGAATTGAACCCAGTACTTTCAAGGTTAGAGTCTGACAGCTTGTCCACTGGGCTACGGAGCCACCTGACTGTTCATCAGATTTAATAAGGTCTTTCTAAAACATTATTTTTCCTTCAATACAACTTCTATTTTCTGGTTTTATATTTCTATTTTTTAAATTATTATTATTTTTATATAAATTTATTAACAAAAACATCCTACAGATGTCACAATATAACTTTCGCCGTGTCCAAATACAGATACACAATTTCGCTGATGAAATTGGTGGGTTGCGCATACGTGACGGAGGTGTATAAAAACGGTCCGTTAAGATACACCGTCGACGGAGGTGCATAAAAACACTACGATTCCTTATACACCAGAAGGATTAGGTAATGATGCTTTGCGTTTAGGTACAAATAAAACCCTAAAAAAAATCAAAACATCCACCAGCTGGATATAACATACCAACACACAATACAATGTGTAACCTTTAAAGTTTATTATAGTAGTCTGATTAATATCATTTAGTGAGAACCACTCATAATTCATAATAAAGAACTGAGTGACATTAATTTCGCTTGACAGAGAAGGCATAACAGAGTAGGCCTACTCGTACTGATTATCCTACAATGAACAATACAACTGACAAGAACATTGTAAATCAAAGTTGATATATAATTTTCATAGATTTTTATATAACCTTTGGATTATCCATCATGTTTAATCGCTATGCACAATTTTTAAAGGGTTTTTATATGTTTAGTTGTTGTTTTTTTTCTCCAGGATTGAATTCAATTACAAATAAAGGCAAAGGTTATTTTCATCCATGGTTCCTGTATTTTCTCTTTTAGATCTCCCTCTGTGAAAATATTCCCGCAGATTTCTACTCTTCAATGGATCATGTATCATAGAAGTTGTGGTCCATTGAATTTATATCTGGGCTCAAATTAAATCATTCATCATTAGGGATGTAGTTTATAGCCTGAGGTACTTTGCTTTGTCTGATATTTATAGAAATTAAGACTCAGAAATTTCAGCAAAGAATGCCATGTAAGCATATTTTAGAACATATTGAGACCTGGCTAATAACATTTTGCCACTCCTACCAAATCTACCAAATGACAGTTGAATGGAGAACTATTTTCTTTCCAGTTATATTTTTACCTGTCTCCATCCTGCAAAGATCATTCCTGGAATTGAGTTTCATCTATTTGTGTTTGAAAAATTTACAGCTTTTCACTTGACATTGGTATAAAAGAGTACTTGGCTCTAAAAAGTAATAGCTATTAAAAGATAGAGTGTTACCATAAAAGTATGATTAACACGTGTGTGACTTGTGCTGTGTGAAATGTTAATTTGATTTCCTGTATGGGGGAAATGAAGCATTGTAAAGTGTATTGATCGCGTCAAGATTGTAGCACTGTGATTTATAAATTTACATATTTTCGAATATTTTTTTACAACTTATTTTATTATTACTTCTCTTTTTTTTAGAATTAAAAATAGCCAGAGATTGATCAGTTTGTTTTGGCAGTCATTTCCTAGTTGTAGTCACCTCTGACATTAACACGTTGCATACAACTTTTGGACAAAGTACCTTTTCAACTTCCAGTCATCATCATCATGTCAGATCTCGAAACAAGCAATCAAGAGTCAACTGAGGAGAGAAAAAATATTATCTACCTCTGGAAAATTCCAATCGATCAAGATTTTGTCAAGTCTGTTGTCAGCATTCTCAGAGTCACAGCTGCTGTATGTATAAAGCTCCTGAGTTTTTTCAGAATTTTTATTATTTTATATTTATGTTTTGCACGATGACGTTGAGGCAAGGTCTTCTATTATTTCTCATCTGCTGTCCCTTACTAAAAGTGCTAGGGAAAGAGATAGTTTTTCAAAAGACTGGTAAAATTATTTATTTTTTATTAATTTGAAAAACACTGTACCTGCAATAGTGTAAATGCCCTATCTAATAAACACAAAAACAAAGATGGTTGGAAATTTGAAGGGGTGGTGTGCGTTTATTATTAAGACACACCCCTTCATATTTCCAACTACCCTTTTTTATGTGATTATTTTAAAGTTTTGAAAAAAAAAGCCAGAAAAACGAAAATAAAACGTGTAAGATTACTGTGCACCACATCATTGTTCCTGATCAGCTGTACATCGTGTGATTATAACGGGAATGATGGTTGACAGTTGAAAATAATAATAATTTTATTGGATTTTTTTTATCAAAGTGATGTTTAATATGCAACGTTTTAGAATTATTGCCACATTAATGAAAATGATAATAAAAGATGTGGGAAACAATGCATAATGTAATTGCGTTTATATAAAAACCAACATGTATGAGTGCCTGATAAATGCACATACACCCCTTGGACATACTGTGTTTATTAGGACATATACAGTATTTTATCATTTATTTTTTATCAGTCTTCCTCCTGATCCATCTTCCAACCAAAAGGTATAACCTTTAAATCTCTATGTTCATGTATTCAATCATTCATGATTTTAATACATGCATCATGATTTTTCTATCTAAATGAAATCACAAACATACAAAGATGAATCTCCAATGGAATCTTTATGTATTGTCATGCTTTTATGTAATTGAAAACATGGTTTCAAATTAGTAAGTAGTTGTAACATTTGAGATACTGCACGCTTTATAGAAGTTGAAGTTGGGGGAAAAACGAATACAAAGAAGTGACAATAATTTTAAAAACCATAATTTAAATATGATTGCAGTAAATTTGGATCACAAAAGAGACCAAGAAGGTTTTACTTTGAACATTCTTTCTAAAGCTGTAATCAACTTTTAACACAAGCACGCATCTATAACAAAAAGAGAAAAACATTAGATGTACAAGACACACAATATAAACAAAATCACTACAATGATATAAATCAATTTTCAACCTGTACAAAAGTATTTTTTCACATAATATATTTGTTCCTATTTTACCACCATCTCTTCTGCACAGTTATTGTCACTGATCGCCTTTATCTGTGTTGCGTCAGGACGTTCAGAGGGCTGTGATGACGACTATGCCTCCACATACAATTACTTTGAGTTTATGTCAATCTCAACCTTTCTGACTCTCATCATCATGTGGCTGTTCTTTGCTGTCACATTGTACACCAGGATGGTCTTCAAAATTGTGCCATGGAAATTTGGAGTAAGTTTTATTTATGTTTTTATGTTTTGTTACTTCATTTGATAACTGCTTTAAGATGCATATTACCAAAGCCATATCTGAATATTAATATTATGATTACTTTTATTATTTTGTCAATATTTGTCTTTTTAAATTCTTGGCTCAAAATTGGTGTAAAAAGTGGTCAATGGTTAACAATTAATAAAACTACTATTTTTAATAGATTTGATAGTAGTGCCTAGATCCAATCAAATTGCTCACTGGTGCTTTATATTAACACATCATACTGTCTATTATTACACGGTTCATATAAAACTGACAAGTTAAAAATCACATTGATATTATATATATATATATATATATATATATATATATATATATATATATATATAATAACATACATACTAGTTTTCTAAGGCATATTCTCTTCAAAAGAGTACAGTTTTTAATCGCTTTCTTTTTTGGTTTCAATGCTGATGGAGTTTCACAATTGCCCATGGGGGCATGGTGGTCAAAGGATTTTGTATTAAAAACTGGTGATGTTAGGTCTCCCTTAGCAGATTTATATTAAGTAAATAAGTAAGTAGTAAGCATCGCAGTGTGAATGACGCTTGCTGAGAATTGTGTGATTCAGTCACAGATTTTTTAAAGCCTCAATGAGTATAGTTGCTCTCTCCATCCATCCATGTTAATTGTTTCCATGGGTCACGGTCCTGGGCCAGAGTTTTGAGGCTGTCAAGATCTTGTTGTCAATTTAGTACAGCAGGCACTGCAGTTTTTCTTAGTTCTTCAGGGATTAATTCGGCCTCATCTGAATCTAGAAATCTGTTATATGTAGAGAGATCCTTGTTCACGGTAGTTACTATTGGTCTCCCTACATATTTGTTGCCATGAAGGAAATATTCTGTCATTGTAGTTTGGGCTGGGATGTTATCTTCTTGAGGTAAGATGTGACCAAATAGCCTCTATCGCTGTTCCTTTATTATTGTACTCAGGCGTTAGACTCTTGTTCTTTCATAGAGATCAGTATTTGTAATAGGATTCAAGAGTCTGATGTCACGTCCACCCAGCAACGAGCAGCTTGGTTCTAAACAAAGACAATCAGTACTTTTTATTCTTCATGCTGGCTTTAACTTTTTCAATATCATGTCAACCTTGTTTGATTAGAATGTATAAAAGTCAAAACATGATCAGATTTATAATGTTTTTCTCCTCTGGATACACTTTAATGCTCATCGGAGAAGTATTTCTTAAGGGCGTCCGCCCAGTTACTAAGTTACTATGCGTCATTACGAGGGAAGTGATGCCACGACTGTTGAACCCTGTTGTCTCTGGCCAATAGATTCCGATTACGCGATTCAATTATTTGCTGTGGTATGAATCGAAACTTTCTAAGTTCTTTTTTTGTGAGGCCCCAGGTTCCACAATTATATGTCAATATCAGAGTAATCAGTGCCTTGTAAATCTGAATTTGTTTATTCTCACTTATTATGTTATTTCTATTCCATATATTTTGGAGTTGGTTGAATGCATTAGTGGGCAGCTGCTTTTGTTTTCTGATGTCTTCATTTTCGTTGATCAAAGTACCTAATTTATGTACACTTTCCATTCATTTCAATTTCTGTTGATTTTTGTATATTCTGTTTTGGATTGATTCACTTTTAGATTCCATGCTTCTAGAGTAGTTGATATTATTGGCGTGTATATTTTTGCTTCATGCTCTGATTCAAAGATTAGGTCTGCATCATCTGTGTATATCAATTCACATGTAATCTTCTTTATTGGTGGTAATTTTGGTCTTAGTTCTTTCATGGCTGATTCGAGGTATATCGTGAATAAAATTGGACTTCAGCTGTCTCCTTAAGGGGATCCAATTGAGGTTGATATTGTTGTTAATTCTCTGCCGGATTCAAATTGTGATGTTGTATTTGATAACAGGTATCTTATGAGCTTCAGGTGATATTTTTCCAAAAATGAGTCAATGATTGATAAAAACTTGTTTCTACATATGGTGTCGAAAGCTGAACTCATATCTATTCCAAGTATGGTAAATTCTTCCTCATATTTTTCCATTCTGGGTTTTTAAAGTGGAAATGGTCAAAATAATCATATTTCAGTTTTTGGTAATTTCAGAAACTACAATCATTTTCCTACATAAAAACATAATAATATTTGCGATAAGTTGTATAATTTCAAGTTTTAAAATGCAATTATCAGTGACGCATTCAAAACGAGAGTTGACTTTCACTCAGATAGTCACCCTTTCCAAAGCTTAATAATACTGAGTCCTTTCCTCCACCAATAGCATATAAAATATCAGAACAAAGGGCATGTTTTTACCTATCTCAGAAAATGCATGGCTGAATCGGCAGTTACATAGTTCAACCAATAATGAACTTTAAAAACTGTCAACTAGACTATCATTTTCCCTAACATTCTTACAAATAAGGGATTCTGATCAGTCAAAGCTGATCACATGCGCCTGTCGGCCAATAAGATGCCCAGGCTCTGTGTGGTCATGAAATGTTGGCATGCTACCAGTGCTCTGTGTGTCAATGTGTGCATGCTTGCGTGTGTGTGTTTGCACATTTTGATACACACCACATGTTCTTATCTCTTTGTCTAGCTGCATTGGTTAATGTTTGAGGTGAAGTAGCTATCTTTCTTTATTAATGACATTTTAGCACTAGCTAAGTATTTACATTATTTAATAATAATATAATAAAAATAACATTCCCTTTATTCGTCCCCAAGGGGAGATTTGTCTTTAAGAGTCTATCCCAAGGGAATAACCCAGGCATCAGCCGCAGTGCATCACCGCAAAGTGAGCTAGGGCGAGGTGACTTGCTCAAGGTCACACAGTGAGGCGGGTAGTCGAACTCTGTACATTTTGGGTACTAAGCAAAGACTGTACTGCTGAGCCACACTGCCCCCTTAAATCACTTTGTTAGGAACAACAGTTTCTTCCACTTATAGTGATTGCCTAAGATAAACGTCTTTAAATTTTAAAAGCTGAAAAGTAAACAAATCTTCAAAAATTAATGAACTGCCGATGGAAACTTTGTGTAACTAACAAAAAATGAAAAAGATAAATGTATGGATAGATAAACTGACAGAGAGACAGGCACAGAGAGAGAGAGAGAGAGAGAGAGAGAGAGAGAGAGAGAGAGAGAGAGAGAGAGAGACAGAGAGAGAGAGAGAGAGAGAGAGAGAGAGATTTTATCATGTTTTCATCAAATTATGGAGGGGGGTGGGGTCAGTGGGTAAACAATCCACAATGTGTGCAAACGCAAAGAAAAGGGGGGAAAGAATTAAATAGCTGACAATTGACCACAAGGGGTGATGATAACTAGTGACATGTCCTGATTAACTGGAGGATGCAGCTCAAAGAAGAAGATTCAATTACATGATTTCATGCTGTTCATTACAAAATAGCCCCACCCTCCTCAAGCTGTCATCTGACTCAAAATGGAAACAGTGCAAGAAATGATTTGACCAGTCCAATTTGTTTCAAATGCAATCTCATTGGTCAATATGTTTCCAATTGATTGACTTTGACTTCTTATAAAACAAAGGTCTTTCTATAACTATCCCTACCAATTCTTTGCTCCGCCTCCCCTCCTCCCCTTTCTTTATATCTACCTCAATCACTCTCTCTTTCTCCCCCCCCACGTCTTTCTTTCACACATACAAACACACACACACACACACACACACACACACACACACACACACACACAGAGTTATAAAGGCTTCAATCTTTATCTTTTTCCCTCCAGCCCTTTTTAATGCACAAGCCCCCCCCCCCCCTTCTCTCTCTCTCACTCTCTCTCTCTCTCTCTCTCTCTCTCTCTCTCTCTCTCTCTCTCTCTCTCGTGTGTTTGTGTGTGCGTGCACGTTTCGTTTCCTTCCTCTTTCAACCTTTCTTGATATTACTCTCTCTGTCCACCTGGCTTCATATTGTTTAAAAACTGTAGTGAAAATAATAGCTGTTCTTTAACTTTTGACATTTTGAAATCGTATTTCCTCTAATAAATAAGACAAAAATGTCACATTAAAAATTCTTATTTCATTGATTGTTTAATTAAATGTCAAAAACCCGTCAACAAGTGAAAAAAAAGTTGCAGGCATTTATTGGTGTTTTTATTAATTTAAGAGCATCTTACATAATCTTAAATAACTATAAAAGTAACAATTGGATTATTGCAAAAATTTGTGTACATATCATTAATGTATGTTCTAAGCTCATGCTAAAGTATAGTTCTCTCATTAAATTTTCAATGGCCGTATCCAAGGAGTTACCTTTTAGTTACTCACTGATTCAACTATGCATGAAAGAGGTGCCTCAACTTCAAAGTCGATTTTCTCAAAACTTGGGTTTTTTACACTCTCCCTACTTCAATTGGTCATATCTCAGCAATTAATAATCAGAATTTTATAAATTTGGTATCAAATTTTTAGGCATAAAATAAACTTTGATTGGTTACAAACAAAAAAGAAACAAATTAAAAATCCAGACTTATTACCGTTACGAGGCGGGGGTCGCATATGAATAATTTATGTTCGCAGCAGAAATCAATATGATACTGGCCATTTTAATCATGCAGTACTTTGGAATAAGCACCAAGGCATGTTTCGTAGTTGTCTTTCCTTGTTCCTATTTTAGCTTTGAAATCGCCCATGATTGTCATATACATGGACTCGTATTATCATTTCAATTTCATTGTATCTCTTACTGTTGAATCTTTTTTTGATTTCTCCAAAGTAGGTTGGTGGGTGTTGATTATAAGTCTAGGATTGTTGTTGAGAAAGCATGGAATGGTTTTAAAGCTCAAAAGAGATATTCATTCATTTATAGACCAATATGATTCTAAATAAGGTGTTAGTCGGTTTGATATTAGAAAACTGAGCTCTCCCTGGATATTTTCGTGTTCAAATATAATGAGACGGCATCCTCGTATTATTTCATCATTGTTCTTGTTTTTGGTCTCTTGTATGCTTACTATGTCTAATTTGTAGGTAAATATGTTCTTAATCAGGTTGTTTTTCTTAAATTTTGAAGAGATACCATGAACATTGAATGATGCAACATTCATTCCTAATTTATAATTACATCATCAATAGTCGAAAACTACTTTATATTAGTAGATCTTAAATTTCAACTGGGTTCATCATGGTAGATAAGTTCTTGAAGGGAAACAGGAGCAGAATTGTTTAAGTAATTAAAAATGTGGGTATTTTAAATTGAATTCTAAACTTTACAGGTAGCCAGTGTCAGTCCTCCAAAATGGGGGTAATATGCTCACGCTTACTAGTCAAGCTGCCTTATTCTGTATCTTTTGGAGTCGATTAATGACAATGTTATCACAATCATAGAGCAAACTATTACAATAATCAAGATGTCGAAAATCATAGAGACAAGAAGAAGTTTAGTGTTATTAATATCGAGAAGCTTTGTAGTAGCATCAATAGATCTAAGATAAAAATTGCAGGATCTAATTACTTTACTGACACGGGCAGGCATGTTTGATTTGGTATCTATACAACTCCTAGAGATGATTTTGGTTACAAGCTTGTGTCATTCATACTTCCAGTATCTGATTGGCACAGTCGTGATCATTGTGTTGTATCTCATTGCCAACATCTGCCTGGCAGCCCAAGACTGTGGCAAGGACAGTAACAGAGCTGGGGCTGTAAGTATATGTAGTATCAAAAAGGATTTAAAACGATAATATACCTTGAGCCTATCATTCGTACACAAAAAAGTAATTGTATATTTTAAAACCTGTTATTTTATATTTCGAATTTATCTTTACAATACCAGAGCGTTTAAAAAAAATATTTCTCTATGTGTTTTATGACAGTCTAAAATCTATTTATTAAGTTAGGTTTTTGGGTTTTTTTTTTTTGTGAGTGGTGTATTTATACTCATGTTTTTGTCACATTTTTACCTGTCATTTCTTTTTATGATGATGGTGGTTGATAATGATGATGATGATGATGATGATGATGATGATGATGATGATGATGATGATGATGATGATGATGATGATGATGATGATGATATTATTATTATTATTATTATTATTATATTATTATTATTATTATTATTATTATTATTATTATTATTATTTATTATTATTATTATTATTATTATTATTATCATTATTATTATTATGTTGTTGTTGTTGTTGTTGTTATTATAATTATTATTATCATTATCAATATTCTTAATTTTATTATTGTTGTTTTTTATAATATTAATATTATTGTCATTATAATAATAATAATAATAATAATAATAATAATAATAATATAATAATAATAATAATAATTATATTATTATTATTATTATTATTATTATTTATTATTATATATGTAGTAGTAGTAGTAGTAGTAGTAGTAGTAGTAGTAGTAGTAGGAGTAGGAGTAGTAGTAGTAGTAGTATTTTTATTTTTTATTATTGGTAATACTTAATATTTTTTAAATATTTTACTTTTTTTCATTTTGTTATTTATTTGTATCATGTTTTATTTCTCTCTGTTTTTCTCTGTAGGCATTCGGTTTCTTTGTCATGTTTATCTTGGGAGCTGATGCATTTCTCACATTCCGTGAATGGAAAAGTACTAGAAATCAGTCAGCTAACACAGCTTCAAAGAGTCCTGACTACAACCCAGACAAAAACATGGAGCAGTACTAAATATCAGCTGTGTTGCCGATTTTCTGTAAAATTATATATTTATGAAGCTCAGAGAGGTTTGTTACAGATTGTCTCTCTTTGTTGTACCTAACACAGTCAACATTATGATGGGGACAATTTTTTAAAGGGTTTTTGATGATTGTAAGTAGTGAACAAAACTCACAAATTACACAATACATATAAAAACAATAAGCCACAACACTAATATAAGAGTCTTGTAGGCAGTGTCCTCATCACAATTACTCAGTCACTGATCGAGGGACTGAAGCATTTGCAAACGCATTCACTCAGCAGGTCTTGTCTTTCTTTCTTTAACACAATTCACATCATCTACAAAATTTTATTTTCAATGTTCTGCTCTTTTACTTAATAATTTCAGCCCGCCACATGAGCCATTCTAGCTGCATTATTATGAAATTTGTGACGATCACATTTTGTCAAGTTTATATTTCTCATAATATTATATTACAAATGGACATTTGATCACAGTCGTCAGTTTTCCACCATAAAAGCTCAGTTCATTTTATTATTTTTTCCTGAATCGGCAACCCTGTATAGATTTCAATCATATTTGTCCATGTGTGAACTATCGTGTTTTAAGGTATATATATCTGTGAACAATTGTGTGTGTTTAAATGCCTAGAGCTGTTTTTATATGGAATAGGCACAGTATAAATGATTAACATTATTATTGTTATTATTATTATTATTATTATTATTATTACTATTATTATTATTATTATTATTATTATTATTATTATTATTATTATTATTATTATTATTAAAATCAAGATATGAAAGCCTTGAATTGTGATACTCATGACCAGTTATTGGGATAATGTGTGACTTTGAATTTCAAAAAAAAAAAAATCTTTCCACCACAGTTAAGACCACATCTAACGTATTTACTTTGTGAGATTTGATAACGTTTTCAAAACTTTTATTTCCAGGGTAACTATTTTTTTTTTTTTTAAAATCGTAATACAACTCTTCTATTTTTATAATACCACCAAGAGATTTTGATGATATGATTATTTATATATATGCAACTCATTTCATACATCAGTGGTGAAAAATGATCAAATAAGTAATCTGTTCACAAACAGGAACAAAGTAGTCATTTAATTAAGATAGTGAAGCGAATATTAAATATCCTCCAATTTTACCAAAGGATACATAATTTATAGAATTCTGTTTCTGGGTGGGGATCCTGACCTCCAATAGTGGGCGGGGAGGTACATGCTATCCCCCCATACCCGTTTTCCAATTGTTTCCTGTCGTTGTCTTGGAATGATATTACTTAGTTTTGTCCGGACCCTGGCCGGAGTTCCTTGACTAGGAGGGAAACAGTCGAATGTATATTTAGAATTTTGGGAGATGATATTTTTTTCCTTGTAAATCATCTCTCTATTATGCATTGTATTATGCTTAGTTTACATATTATATTATTTGATTTGTAAACATTTGAGTGTATTCCTCTTGGTTGGGACCTGTGCTTGTGTCTGGATGAGACTTTTAGGTGATCTCAAACTAAGCACTTTGATAGTGTGCTCTTGGAATCTACATCCGTTTCCTATTTGAACCAATTCCCCTTTGTCTCACCTTTTCTTTGTGCTTTAATTGTAATTTTAGAACTTTTTACTATCCCATTTTCGTCCTTTTTACTGGCGCTGATATGACCTTAATGTGTTGCAAGCGCCGTAAAACCCTTAAAAACAAAAACAAAACAGAATTCTGTTTTTTATTTGGATAGAAGTTAGCCAAAGCAAAACTTATGAACGCAATTCCTAAACTACTTTAGGTTTTGAACTTTAAACTTTATATCATATCAAGCTTGGACTTAACTCAAGTGAAGCGGCCTTGCATTCCGGAAGTTACACTGGACAGTGCCTAGTTGCTACAGCTGATCAGTTGAAACAATGGCAGCTCGCCTAGCAGTTTTTCAATATTTACACCCATCCCAGAAAATATACTTTTTTGAGCTAATAGCAATAATTTATGGTACAACCTTTACATTTTCTTAAAGGGAAATAAGATATTTATTGAGAGAGCAAACTTAGTAAGAATTTATGAAACCTGCAACAGTCATCTTTCTATTACGAATAATTGAGTGGTGGAATGGGAGGGAGCAAGGCTTTACACCTTATTGCTACACACATTAGCCTAGTTTTCGTCTAACACAACGCATATACACACCAAGAGCCCACGTACAGATGCACACATGTAATAAAGGAATTTTCTACAAACACACACACGTGGGTAACATTATTTCTTTGTGTCCTTTGTTTGAGATGTAACAGATGACCAGAGCATGCAAAACAGCGTGGTAGGGGCATGGGGGTGGGGGGGGAGGGGGGGGGGGCTCTTTGTTGTCTTCGTTTATGACTTGAAAGGCCACTAACTTGCCTTCAACAAGTTGAAGGACATAGCTAAATTATTGACCAATCAGAATCAATTAAATTTTTACTGCATTTCTAAATATAGAAAGGTTAACAACTCCATTCATAAACGGGTTGATCTTGTCCTCAATAATGGACTGGCGCGCTCGGCGTCAAAGCCAACTCGTCCTCAATACTGGACCGTCGCCCCACTGACTCAGTTATGTTCGTCCTCAATATTGGACCTGCGCGCTACTGGACTTAATACTCTTATGATCCACGATTCAAATTATTCTCTAAGCATGCTGCAATGCTTCTTTTTAATGGTATCACAATGTCAAATTATCAGAAATGAAGGAAACAGCAAACTTTAAAAAACTTCGACCGTAATTATAAAAACAAAGAGAGAAAAAAAGATAATAATGATATGGATAAGAAAGTAACAATAACTTTGCCCTTCAATGACAAAAGAGACACTTCGTATTTTATGGGAACATTTAATTTCAAAGAGTGATATAATAGCTTGTCAAAAAGTCTTTTAAAAATCTCAAGTTTAAGATGTCAAATGTTGGAGGTTTTCATAATCTTATCAATATTTGAATTAAAGAATTAAATTATATCATTCAGTATGATTGAAAAAGAATGTGTTTTGTCATCGTTGGACATGGATTTCTAACTCTTGAAATTGAAACAAAATTGTTGGTGGTTACATTCCAATATGAAACTGTTTATGTGAACCATGATTTGCAACACCAAATGTGCATTAAACGATTTTGAAGGTTGTATAGTTTGAAATCATTTTTCACAACAGATTATCTGCTTGATCACATATTAGGTTTTGTTTTTGTTTTGTTTTATTTAAAACAGAAATTATGTCATGCGTTTGTAATATCTCGGCAAATTTATTGAATAGACTTTGAGATCGTTTTTTTTCCTATTTTTTTTTCCTATTTTTTTTTCATGGGTCTTATGGTTTAAAATAGAATTGCCAAAAATCATTTTATTTATCATTTATGTTATTTTATTGTTGAATAAATTTTCTGTTAATACGTCATTAAATAAATTATACAAGGTAGGTTTGTTTCTTTTAAAATATATATATATATACAACATGGTTGTGAAATTTATCTAAAGAATACTGAATTGATGTGATTGTGTACTTTATTCATAGATTCAAATTTTAGAATCTTAGGGAAGACAAAGACTCTTTAGGAGGTTAAGCCTTTCTTGCAATATAGTTTATATCATTGAAAAAATTCCAAAATAAATTATATTATTTGATTTGATATGGACAATTTGATACCATGCATATTTTATCAACTTTGATTGTAAAACTTGTGATTTAAGAAAACCCATACAAGTGCATTCAACATTTTTTTTTCTTAACATTTACTATAGTGATGATATTTTCTTACAATAATGCTTAGTCAATTTATTTACTAGACATTTTTGTATTGGCTATATATCCTGCCTTATGGTTTTCAACCCCCCCCCCCCCCTCCTTTTTTTGTTGTTTGTTTTGGTATAAATTGTAGTTTTAATGAAATATAATTTCTTAATGTGATAAGATATGCTTTTTTTTTTTTTTTTTTTTTGGAGTTCTGGATTGTGAATTAATTAATAGTTGTCATCATAAACGTGTTAGGCAGATTTTGTTTTATTGGGGTTTTATTTTGTATAGGAAAAGCAACTGTTTATTTTTTCTGTTCAAATTATTTTTATACTGTTAATTTATTTCGTCATTAATCCATAATCAGGTCTTTGAGAAAAGCCAAGGTATAGATGATTTGTTTATTGTTTGAGTGTGTGTGTGTGTGTGTGTGTAGTAGTAGTAGTAGTAGTAGTAGTAGTAGTAGTAGTAGTAGTAGTAGTAGTAGTTTTAAAATCATTTAATGTTTGATTACATTATAATGAGCCCAATAGAATCTCTAGTGTCTTAAAAATGCCAAGAACTAAATAAATTTTAATTGTTTTTTTTTCTTCAGTGACATGAAAATGTCATGTCCGAATGATCAACATCTACTTTTGTCAGAGTATAGTTTGATAGAGAACAATTTGAACTGATAAGGTATTTCCAAGTAACCCAAGATCAAAATCATTATAAGATTTAATTGATTTGACTCGCATGCAGTTAGTAGGGTATGCCTTTTGATTTAGTCTTCTCTTTTTACTCTTATTGTCAGTGATTAGATTTTAAAAAACCAAATTCACTTTATTTTTAAACAGTTTTAATAATCATTTAACTCTCTATTATATTCAGCCAGTTGAAGTAATTGTTCCTTGTTAGTAGTTTATTGCAGAAAATATTATGATACAACACATACAATACCTAATAAGAACTAAACTAGGCTTATAGTGGGACCTTTTATGCCCTGTCACTGTGATGAGTAACTGACATTTTAGTATGGTACATAATAAAGGGAGGCAGTAATAGCATTAACATACATTACTCTGCAAATTCAAACCTAAGGTGACTCCCATAGTGGGCAGGGGGGTACATATTGTGTCTTCTATCCTCCTATATCTGTTTTGCAACTTGCTTTCTGCCTTTGTCTTAGAATGAGATTACTAGGTGGGGATCCTGACCTCCCATAGTGGGCAGGGAGGTACATGCTGTGTCTTCTATCCCCCCATACCCATTTTCCAATTGTTTCCTGTCATTGTCTTGGTATGAGATTACTTAGTTTTGTCCTGATCCTTGCCGGAGTTCCTTGGCTGGGAGGAAACAGTCGAATATATAGTTATTCTTTTGGGAGATGGTATTTTTTTCCTTGTAAATCATCTCTCTGTTATGCATTGTATTATGTTCAGTTTGCATATTATATTATATGATTGGTGTGTCTTCTATCCCCTTATATCTGTTTTCCACATGCTTTCTGTCTTTGTCTTGGAATGAGATTACTTGGTTTGTCCTGGTCCTGGCCGATGCCCTGGCTGAGAGGAAAACAGTCGAATGTATAGTTAGTTTTGGGAGATGATATTTTTTTCATTGTAAATCATCTCTCTGTTATGCACTGTATTATGCCTTCTTTATATTATATTTATGATTTGTAAAACATTTGAGTGTGTTCCTCTTAGCGGGACTTGTGCTTGTGTCTGGATGAGACTTTTAGGTAATCTCAAACTAAGTACTTTGATAGAGTGCTTTTGGAATCTACGTCTGTTTCCTATTTGAACCAATTCCCCTTTGTCTTCCCTTTCCTTGATGCTTTATTGTAATTCTATAACTTTTTACTTTCCCATTTTCTTCCTTTTTACTGGCGCTGATATGACCTTAATGTGTTGCAAGCGCCGTAAAACCCTTAAAAACAAAACAACATTATATGATTGGTAAACATTTGAGTGTATTCCTCTTAGTTGGTACATGTGCTTGTGTCTGGAAACGACTTTTAGGTGATCTCAAACTAAGTACTTTGACTGTGTGCTCTTGGAATCTACATCTGTTCCCTATTTGAACCTATTCCCCTTTGTCTTGCCTTTTCTTTTGTGCTTTAATTGTAATTCTAGAACTTTTTACTATCCCGTTTTCTTCCTTTTTACTGGCGCTGATATGATCTTAATATGTTGCAAGTGCCGTAAAACCCTTAAAAATAAAAACAAACAAACAAACCTAAGGTGAACTAATTCTTTGTCACTACAGTTCTTGAAGATGTTAATATTCCTTGCATTTCTTGAACAGAAGTGGAGAGAGTTTTAAATATCTATGTTTCTGAAAATTAAAAAAATTGGGCATGTATAGACGTTGAACCCCATTCTTTAAAGATCTTGAAAACTCTTGTTGATGTCAAAATTGCATATTTGAAAAACGGGCATGAATGTTTATTGTCAATCTTTTGAACTATTTTGTGGAGCTGAATATGATTACCTCCAAGTCCTCTGTACTTTAGAGCGGGAAATTAAAGGCGTTTGAGGAATTTCAGACATGCAACAATAAATAGTTGACAATATTATATGAGATGGGAAGAATATTTTTGAAATTTTTTGACATCAAAACATTGGAGTGTTGTTAAGAAATTTGGTTCTCTATGCAGTTGTATAGAGATCATAGACTTGGCAAATATAAGAACAATTTCCTTTTTACTGAAATGTTCTGCTACAATTGCCATAAAGCTACCACAAACAGAAACAAATAAATAAGTTCACTTTTTAAAATTTCCTCATAGGCCCTTGTTTGGTCTTGTCATTTTAAATATTTGAATTATATCATATGATTTTCCCTTTGTCTTCTTCCCCGGCGCTGCTGTATGACCTTTAAGTGTCACAAGTGCTATTACACTTCTAAGAATATTTGTTGTCAGAGTCACACTTTTAACCAGTTAACTGTCGTACTATGGAAAACTCGTATTTAAGAATTTGGCCAGAAAACTCAGCCCGTATAAATCGATCGATTTAAATGACAGGCATCTGGGCAAAACCTGGACTCTGCGAAGGACAGGTTTTATGGCCAAATTTTTAAATACGAGATTATTCCACAGTGCAGCAGTTAATTGGTTAATAAATAACCGAATTTTGGTATTGCATCTTACAAGTCTTCATTTTTGAATCAGTGTTGTGAAAATCATCATTCTACTTTCCCCATCTCTCAGAGCTTTACCACTTTTGTAGTCATCATACCATTTGTTGTCAATATTTTACTTGCTTCATGCCCATTTATTGTTATGTTTGAATTTTAATATATGTAGTTATTGACTATTGCAGTGCATTATGGATATCCCAAATATGTCAGACTAACATGCACATGTTCATACACACACACACACACACACACACACACATACAGGGTGGGGTTCCCGACCTCCCATAGTGGGCAGGGACACTTGCTGTGTCTTTTATCTCCTTGTATCTGTCTGTTCTCCAATTGCTTTCTCTCTTGGAATTGGAATGAGATAACTTGCTTTTGTCCAGATTCTGACCGGAGTCCTTGGCTGGGAGGGAAACAGTCAAATGTATAGTTATAGTTTTGGGAGATGATAATTTTTTTCCTTGTAGATAATCTCTATGTTATGTACTGTTATTTTTTTATTTTTTAAATGTACGATTGTAAACATTTGAGTGTATACTTCTTAGGGGATCAGGTGCTGGTTTATGGGTGAAACTTACAGGTGGTCTCAAACTAAGAACACTGATAGTATGCTCTTGGAATCTAAGTCTGTTCCCTATTTGAACCATTGCCTTTTGTCTTATTTTTTCCTCAAGTCCTTTTGATTGCACATCTAGAATGTTTTTACTATCCCATTTTCTTTATTTTAACTGGCGCTGAAATTACCGTAATGTGTTGCAAAGGCTGTAAAGCCCTTTAAAAAAACAAACACACACACACATATATATATGTATGCCATGTTCACAGAGAACAGTCGTACCAATGGAAACCTTAGTTGCATCACTGTTAATGCTACCTTGGTGAAAATGGTAAGATTTGATATCGGGCTAGAGTCAACCCAAACTCAATCAATGATTGTTTTAACGGGAAATTAAGATGTCAACTTGATTTCCTAGAATTTGAGATGTCCATACCACTCTGTATATTTATTTTGTTGTCATTATTAAGTCAAATGTTACAAAGGGCTCTCCTGGTATTTTTGGGTTTTTTTTTCTACCTTTCTTTTTTTTTTCTCTTTCAACTTTTGGAAAAAATAAGAACCAAAAAAAACAAACTACCGCCCAATTTGTTCAATGAGAATTGTATTTAAAAAAGTGTTGTTTACCATTAAAAAAAAACAAAACAACATTTGTTGTGACTTTGCCATGATTTCCACATTAAGTTCTTTTGAGACTTTACATGAGCGTTAATGCATTTTCAGCCAATTATAGATTTCATTTATCAATCATCACCCTTTTTACTGGCACTAAATAATCCACGGGATACAATAGCTGGAGGTAACTTTTTGATTTCAATATGACAGATATTGTGATTATTTCCTAATGTTAATGAAAACCAGAAATCTATGCTCTAATAAATAAAGCTTATTTCAATTACCATGAAGTCAATGTAAAAGGATATCAGATTTTGATATGGAAATCACCACTTCCATAGTTATATTTTTGTAAAAAGTACAAAATGATGGTAAATTTTGTGCTATGATACAAGAGAAAAAGTATTTTAAAGCAAAAGCAAAGGAAATCCAAATTATTAATTTATTGATTGTCTATTAGCATTATTGTATGTAATGTTACTTCCACGTTCCTATATCAATGTATGAGGGTGAGTCAAAAAGTAATGGGACTTTGCTTACTATTTTAAAACAAATTGAATGAATACCTTGCATCATACCTCAATTTAAAGCTTGGCATTAGCCAGTAGAATGCTACTTCTCAACATAGTCTCCGACTCTCTCAATAGCTACAGTCCAGCTTTTTGTAAGGCCATGTATCCCGTCATAAAACTGAGTTGACTGAATTTCTCACTTCCGTCTTGCTTCTTCATCATCTTCAAAGCGATATCCCCTCAATGCCTCCGTCCTGGGTGGGGTTTCCGACCTCCCATAGTGGGCAGGGAGGTACTTGCTGTGTCTTTTATCCCCCTACATCTGTTTTCCAATTGCTGTCTTTGTCTTGGAATGAGATTACTTAGTTTTGTCCTGACCCTGGCCAGAGTCCTTGGCTGGGAGGGAAACAGTCGAATGTATAGTTACAGTTTTGGGAGATGATAATTTTTTTCCTTGTAGATAATCTCTATGTTATGTACTGTTATTTTTTTTTTTTTTAATTACGATTGTAAACATTTGAGTGTATACTTCTTAGGGGATCAGGTGCTGGTTTATGGGTGAAACTTATAGGTGGTCTCAAACTAAGAACACTGATAGTATGCTCTTGGAATCTAAGTCTGTTCCCTGGGTGGGGATCCTTACCTCCCATAGCGGGCAGGGAGGTCCATACTGTGTCCTCTATCCCCTTATATCTGTTTTCCTACATGCTTTCTGTCTTTGTCTTGGAATGAGGTTACTTGGTTTTATCCTGGCCCTGCTGGATTCTTGGCTGGGAGGGAAACAGTCAAATGCATAGTTATTGTTTTGGGAGATGATATTTTTTTCCTTGTAAATCATCTCTCTGTTATGTATTAATATATTTGTTATTTTTAGTGTATAATGTAAGCATTTGAGTGTATTCCTCTCTGTTGGATTTTGTGCTTGTGTCCGGATGAGACTTATAGGTGATCTCAAACTAAGTACATTGGTGGTATGCTCTTGGAATCTACATCTGATCCCTATTTGTTCCTAGTTCCCCTTTGTCTTGCTTTTTCTTGGGTGCTTTAATTGTAATTCTAGAACTTTTTACTATCCCATTTTCTTCGTTTTCACTGGCGCTAATATAACCTAAATGTCTCAAGTTCATTAAATTGTATATCTAGTATGTTTTTACTATCCAATTTTCTTCCTTTTTACTGGCACTGATATGACCTAAGTGTGTTTCAAGCACCGTAAAACCCTTAAAAACAAACAAACAAACAATGCCTCCTTCAGTGGACCAAAAAGATGAAAGTCCGAAGGTGCCAAGTCTGGTGAATAAGGAGGATTAAACAGTGTTGTCCATCCAAATGCTGTGATTACCTCCATTGTCCTTGAACTTGTGTGGAAGGACATTTTCTTGAAGAAACAGTACTTGTTCCATCTCCAAATCCGGTCTAACTTGACAAATTCTTGCTTTCAGTCGCTTCAATGTCTATTTGTGCCTGCTATCTTCTATCAGGTCTGATCAATGCTTTTGTCTTTATTTCATTCACTGAGATGACACTGCTTGGACAGTGACCATCACAAGACAAAGCCATGGTTGAGGGGGTTTCAGGTTAGGTGTTGTATTGCATCTCATTTTCTTCTAAATGACAAGATATACCTTCAACCCACCTAAAAATAGTGTATTTACAAAATGCCTGAATTTTATAAACTTTCTCAAGGCGTTTAAAAATGTTACTCGAGGTTTCTTCTGCGAAAACAAGAAATTCAATGACAGCTTCCTGTCACTGGCAGACGTTCGTGGGGGCAGCCATTTTGAACTGCTATTACTTTTTCAAAATTTGGCAATTAAAATTTTCATATTTTAGTTTAAAGAGTACATGTATAAGTTCAATTGAACCTAATATAATGTCACATGAAAAAGAAATGAACTCAGTATTACATTTGTCCCATTACTTTTTGACTCACCCTCGTATATGTGCTTTTAACTTGCCAGCTTTTGGCCAGGGTTGTTGTTGAGGTTAGGGGAAGAGGATAAAAATTACCATTATCATATTTTTGGGGTTATAATTGTTATAAAAGATTTTGTTTTCCATCTTGAAAATAAGTAAAGAATGATTTGGATGTTATTGTTTGCATTGTCAATGAGATGAATTGTCTAAATGGACTGGGGAGTTGATTGAGCTTGAAACAATATTTTACAGATTGTTTGATATGTTATCGTTTCTTGATATTTTTTCTGTAGTAATTGTGTGTGTGTGTGTGTGTGTGTGTGTGTGTTGGAATCTGTATACTTTTTAAACCTTGGTTTTGAATATGATAAAAGTGTTTATGTTAAGATTATACCAAAGTTTGTTATTTCTGAACATGTTAGCATTTTATTTTTCAACATTCCAAATGGTGTTATTCGATTAACTGCTCGCCATACGAACTATGATCAACACTAGTTGTACTAGAATGTCTGCTAGTGTTAATATTATACATAGAATGGAGATACTGCCACCTTCATTCCTGCCATTTTTGTAGATTCGTATGAACCATCATATTTTTTGAGGATTTTGGATTTTTCAGCTAAGATATTGCTGCTTTCAGATTTTTTTCCTTTATTTTACCCTTATACATTTTTTACCTATCCTTTTTCTCATGGAAGTTTTGATATTATAAAAAGTATATTTTATGAGGAGTGGTTTTCTTGACTCTATTTTTTCTTCTTCACGAAATTCTAGGAATAGAAAATTATTATCAAGTTATTTATTAAGAATTTGATACTGTAGCGATGATATTATTTTAAACAAAGAAATTCAAATTATGTATTTTGATCTTCCACGGTAGACGAGGCGATCACTGTTACTGTGTCATCTATGCACCCCCCCCCCCCCCCCCCCCCATATCATTTTACAAGTTGCTTCCCGTCTTTGTCTTGGAATGAGATTTCTTGGTTTTGTCCTGGTCCTGGCTGAGTCAGAAAAGGAAACACTCAAATGTATCTGTACACATTAGTTTAGAGAGATGATATTGTTTGTTTTTACTTGTAAGTCATCTCTCTGTAGTGTACTGCCTTATTTTCTGTTTTGAAAATATTATGCAAATATTTGAGTGAATTTCTCTGTGTGTGATCCTGTTCTTGCGTCTGGATGAGACATTTAGTTGATCTCAAACTAAGTTACACTGATAGTTTGCTCTTGGAATCTACTTCTGTGCCCTAGTTGAACCAGTTCCCTTTGTCTTACTTTTTCTTGTAAATCTAGAAATTTTTTACTACCCTATTTTCTTCCCTTTTACTGGCGCTGAAATGACATAAACGTGTCGTAAAACCCATAAAAACAAGCAATAAGTTTGAGAATTACACAATGGCATAACGATTATCTTATCCGGAAAAAAATCGTATTAGTAGAATTGATAAGGTTGTTTAAGCAGAACGACCTAAACTTAAGACTATGTGGCCTAATCGGTTAGTATTAGCATACGGTTGTCGTGGAATTTTAGTTTTCCACTAGCTTTGTTTTTAAATTAAAAAAGAATAAGTAACTGTTTAAAGTCTTTCTGGTTCTAAAAGATAAGGATTTATCTTATCACAACCGGGTTAGATGCGATCTGTTTTGTAAGAGAAGTTAATTGATGTTTTTTTGTATTTTTGAGGTTGTTTTTGTTTTTTTGCTTTGTTTTTTTGTTTTGTTTTTCTGTTTTTTTTTTTAACTCAGTAAGTTATTATTGTATTTCTTGCAGCATTCGTTGTTGTGGTTAATACGTAGATAAAAATAATGATACTGCATTTGTACTTCATTATCAATTTCTTTTTTTTTTTTTTTACACTGTATCTATGCTTATTGAATAAAAAATTCTACATCGAATGATTGAAGTTCAGCTTGGTTTTAAAAAAAAAAAATATTTATATGAAAACCACAAATGGGGGAAAATGTATTTAGCAAAAATGAATGTAACCTCTTCAAAAACAAAAAGAGCAAAATACTTAACATGGAAGGTTTCAGATTGAAAACCCTTCTTCATCCAGGTATCTGCACGTCCAGTCAGGATATACCATCGTGGAAACATTAAAGAATCATAATAGTAAAGAATGTGATTGATATACTGAATATATTTTAAGCACTGTGGACATTGTAGCTGTACGAGAAACTAATGTGATTTTTGTTGTTGTAATACTCTCCCCATAAGCCAGTAATATAAATATAGCTTTCAAAGATCTAAGATAATACTTAGAAAGCAGCTAAAATTAGTCTAGATAGTCGAACTTTTTTTGTGACCAAACATGTGACATCTCAATTATTTTTAGAAGTACGCTGTAATGAATATTTCCGGCTTAGGTTCTTCTTTAGTCATCAACGCAAACAATATAAAAAGTAAATCTTGAAAATATTGAGGGGAAACTGTGGCAATATGCACATGTGTTAAAATCTAAAAAGGTTTTAAAATAGTGCTAGACAAAGCAGAAAAGAGTTCTGAGGTTCGATTCGCAAAAGAGGAAGGCTGGTTTTTTCTTTTATTTTTCTATCTGCTTTATTTAAGATGTTAATTTAACTTTTGTCAAATACTTATACGTACGGTCCATGGCCTTAAGCCTGTTTAGTAAGTATGTATTTATTGTCAAAGATATGTTTTAATTTGAGCTCTTTAATGTCTCTGAAAATTGTTGACCAACAAAATATCCTTCATCTATGAATGACTGTAACTCCAAAAATCGTTTAAAATGAAATGATATGGAATGGAGAGCTACCATGACTTATGAGAGCTATTAAATAGGCCAGACCAAGACCAAAGGAGAAATTTCTTGAAATATCAAGACAATACAATTGAATGAAGATTGGACGACAATAGATGGGAGCGCCCATTAATTCTTTCTTGTTAAGCTACAAACAATGATGTATATATTATATATATATATTTATATATATTATAAAAATATTAAAAAAGCAACAAAATGTTTAATGAAAACTTCGTAATTCGGATTTATACTGGGTGAGGATCCTGACCTCCCATATCGGGCAGGGAGGTACATACTGTGTCTTCTATCCCCTTATATCTGTTATCCAACATGCTTTCTGTCTTTGTCTTGGAATGAGATTACTTGGTTTTTTCCTGGCCCGTGTCGGAGTCCTGGCTGGGAGGGAAACAGTCAAATGCATAGTTAGTATGTTTATGGGTAATTTTGTAATATTTGTTATGTTTTTAATGCATGATGTAAGCATTTGAGTGTATTCCTCTTTGTTGGATTTTGTACTTGTGTCCGGATGAGACTTATAGGTGATCTCAAACTAAATTCATTGGTGGTATGTTCTTGGAATCTACATCTGATCCCTATCTGTTTCCAGTTCCCCTATGTCTTACTTTCTCTTGGGTGCTTTAATTGTAATTCTAGAACTTTTTACTATCCCATTTTCTTCCTTTTTACTGGCGCTGATATAACCTAAATGTGTTGCAAGCGCCGTAAAACCCTTAAAAACAAACAAACATCGGATTTATAATCACAATATCACCATACCTATTTCTGACATGGTAACGTTTTTGTAACCAACAATGCAAAGCTACATACTATTAATAAAACAATATGACAAGGTGGGCTTTTTGTTTGGGTAAAGGGGTCACTTAATGAGTCTTCTATCCCCCTATGCTGTTTTCCAACATGTTTTCTGTCTTTGTCTTGGAATGAGCTTACTTAAGTTTTGTCTTAGTCCTGGCCAGTCTTTGGCTGGGAGGAAGCAAAACATCACATGATAATCTCATCACCAAAACATCACAGGAGGTATGAAACAACACACAATTATAAATATTTATAGTAACAACAAGAACGATTTCACTCCCCTTTGATTGCCCAAAGTAAAAGGCATGAAACAGATTTGTAGGAGTCAATAGTAATTCAAATATTTTATTTATATATAGTTATTTTTATATATGTTTTGGGAGATGATATTTTTTTTTATTGAAAATCATCTCTCTGGTATGTGCCGTTACATTTTTTTGGAATATACAATATAATATATATTCATAATTATTACAATATATATATATATAATATTTATGGTTTGTTTGTGTTCTCTTAGGGGTATCCTGTCCCCTATGCTATTCTGATGAGACTTTTTGGTGTTTCTCGAAATAGGTAGGTACCCGATAGCGTGCCTCTTGGAATCTAGGTGCATATATGATCCCTATTTGAATCATTCCCTTAATCGCCTTTTCTCGGTGTTTCAAATGTAAATGTAAATAATTTTTTTTTGGGGGGGGGGGGGGGGGGGGCAAGAAGGGACATGTAAAGGCTTTTATAGGACATATGGGGGAGGAGATGGTGACTGACAGATGAAATGAGAAGAATGTAAGTAGCTCTAGAAAATACTAGACAAATATAACTACACTGTATGAGTAACGCAATTCGAAACACATGAAACATAACTTTACTAAAGTGACCAATTGGGGAGCAGGCACTGGTGTCAGATAAAAATCTGAAAATATATGAAATGAAACCGTGCCAGAAAGAAACATACAAGAAGAAAAAAATAGTAATTTAAAAAATGAGTCAGGCCCGACCGGGGCATTCACCGCGTGGAATTCGTTTCTATAAGGAAGGCAATTTTTTCACTGTAACAAGTGACAGGTGTCAACAAGGATCTAGAAAATTCTCAGAAAGATAATTTAATTTGTTTTCCTTGACTTATCACTTTGTCAAACAGGAATGACCTCACGTCTCTTGTCATAACAACTTAAAATAATGTGTGTGTGTGTGTGTATGTATGTATATATATATATATATATTATATATATATATATATATATATATATATATATATATATATATATATATATATATAATTTATGAGTGTTGTGTGGTACTTGTAGTACGAAAGTGCTCGATAATGGTGGTTAGAGCAATATAATGTAAATTTTCACTCACATTTTGCCGAGACGACTCGTTTCTGTGTTTTTCCTTTAATTCACACTCGATCTATCACCAAGTGTGAATTAAAGGAAAAACCAGAAACGATTCGTCTCGGCAAAAAATGGTATGAAAATTACATATATATATATATATAATATATATATATATATATATATATATATATATATATATATAATATATTATATATAATATATATATATATATATATATATGTGTGTGTGTGTGTGTGTGTGTGTGTGTGTGTGTGTGTGAACTCTTTCCTTTCATTAAGACTTTGAGACAGCTCAAAGGGGCAAATTTCGATAATGAATGCAAGTCGCAGGCGGATGTGACTCAGTGGTGTCGAAATTTGCCACATGAATTCCTCTTGGCGCGATGCAATAACTGATGCGCAATTTGGCTTCTTTGGTGGATAGGAACGGTGACTGTTGAAATTTAAAACAGAAAGAACATAAACTAAGCTTTGTTTTGATACTTTTGTCAATTTCATATATATTGTCAATTTCATATCTATTATAGTTTTGAAAATACAAGAGCGGCGTCAAGACTTTTCAGTCTTGTAGATTATAAAAATGTAACCGTGGGAAAGATGCAAACTGGCTGAGGACAAATCGTGACAATCCTTGCCGTGTGGGGCACAACAAATGAAATGAAGCAAAAGGATGTCCGGAGAAAGGTAAATCAACAAGATAAGAGGTTGCAGAATCCTCTACAAAGACGACAGCGGAGAGGGATTGAAACATATTTGCGCTCTGCCTACACCAACTAAGATGGCGACTGGATGGGTAACTGTGGTTGCTGCACTTCTTTTTATTAGCTCAGCCATTGGCTACAGTGAGTGACTTTTATTATCGATATTAATTTAAACTTTTAACCGTTAACGATGGATCTAAATTTCTATATGATCATAATGTCTCCGATTATTTATCTAGATGTACCGAGACGCAAACACATTTTTACTTTATACAAAACCAATGTACATACTGTTTTAGAATATGGTTATAGTATTTGGAGCCCACTTTTTAAACGTCAATCCATTACTTTAGAAAAGGTTCAGAGAAGAGCCACCAGATTACTAACAGAATTACCTTTTCTTATGCTGACAGGTTAAGGGCATTTCAACACCCGTCTCTTAAGTATAGATAGATTGAAGATGCCATCCACGTTTATGAGTATTTCTCACTAAACTGTATCAACCAGACTATAAACTACCAAGATTACACATAGTTTTGTGTGTTGGTCCGTTATATTTCCGGATGGCAATGCTGTGAGTTTATGAGCCAATCGCACAGCATCTAAAGGCGCTATCGAGAAGATCTTATACATAGGTACAATATTTTTCATAATGAGTATAATGTCCCTGCAGGAGACTTTTTTAGATTTTCTCATGTTAAATTCACTATTGGAGATAAATGCAAAATATACCTGGAGGGTTGTTCTTCAATATTAGAAAAAATTCATTTATTTTTAGAACTGTCAACTTCTGGAACAAACTTAAAATTTGACACAATAAACCTCAAAAACAGTCAATTCTGTTAAAAATGGCGTTGACAAAGAACTGTCCCATTTGATGTTTGATTATGATGAATGACATGTAAATACTGATTTTTGTAACATTTGATATCGTTCGGGTCGATGTTTTTATGCGGTAAATGTTTTTTTTTTTTAATGTTTTTTTTTCTATTATGATTTTTTGTTTGTTTTGTTTTGCTAGCATCAATATACCAATTGACGTTTGATTATGATGAAAAACGTGCATATTTTATATTGTCAATTTTTATATAATTATCATTTGATTGTGTTTGCATTTGTTTGCGTCATTGCTAAAATTTAATACTGCAGTTATATGATGTTTAATGTACCTGGCACTTTTTTTTAAAAGATCGGTTTGCGTGACTCTTGCAAATCAAATTAAAATTAGATTAAAATGTTTATGGCTAAAAAATTAGGAATTGATTTGCTATGTTGACATGGTAACGGGTCATGGGCATTTAAAGGGCTTAGCCTATTTTGGCCCTATAAGCTTTATATCATATTATTATAATATTACCAGTAAGTTATTATTAAGCGCGACCTGTATGTCAGTAGATTCTGCTGTTTTGTTTTGTATATGTTTTGTTTTCTGGGGGTTTTTTTCTTTTTTTTTCTCTCGTTTGTTTGTTGTTTTTCTTTGTTTGTTCTTTTTTTTTCGGAAGGGTGTTTTTCTTCCTTTTGAAAAAATAATTGATTGTTTTTCCCATTATTATTATTATTATTATTATTATTATTATTATTATATTATTATTATTATTATTATTATTATTATTATTATTATTATTATTATTATTATAGTAATAGTAGTAGTAGTAGTAGTAGTAGTAGTAGTAGTAGTAGTAGTAGTAGTAGTAGTACTAGTAGTAGTAGTAGTAGTAGTAGTAGTAGTAGTAGTAGTAGTAGTAGTAGTAGTAGTAGTAGTAGTCGTAGCAGCTGTAATAGTATTAGTAGTAGTATTAGTAGTAGTAGTAGTAGTAGTAGTAGTAGTAGTAGTAGTAGTAGTAGTAGTAGTAGTAGTAGTAGTAGTAGTAGTAGTAGCATTAATAATAATAATACTAATAATAATAACAATAATAATAATAATAATAATAATAATAATACACATTTATATAGAGCTCATTCTCGTGTAAAACACAAGCTCTGGGCACTTTACAATATAAATATAAATTTTAAGTGAAAAAAAATAAATTCATAGCCAAATCAAGGATTCATAGAGTCAATAAAAACAAATGCAGTAAAAATGTGTCTTGAGATTCTTTTTAAAGGTAGGTAAAGACTTGCACTCCCTCAGACCACGTGGTAGTTCATTCCAAATCTTGGGGCCGAAACAAGCAAACGATCTATCACCAAATTTTGTTCTTGATCTTTTTTCCGAAATTTTCGTTTGGTCATTACATGATCTTAAAGTGTAATTTTCAAATTTACACATGACCACGTGATCTGTGAGATATGCCGGTGCTATACCAGTCAAACACTTATAAACAAGACACGCTGCTTTGTAATATGTGCGCTTTTCAATGGGCAACCAGTGGAGAGAGGCCAACAAAGGGGTTGCATGATCAACTTTTTTTTTTTTGCCAAAAACTAATCTTGCTGCACTGTTTTGCAGTAGTTGTAATTGTTTAATAGAAGCCTGAGGCAAGTTGACAAGCAGGGAGTTACAATAATCTAGTTTCGAAAAAATGAGGGAAACACACAATGTTTTACATGTTCCCATTGCAATATACTGACGGATCGAACTGATTTTCTTCAATTGAAAGTATAAAGATTTACAGAGAGCAGAAATGTGAGCTGACATTCTCATTTCTGAATCAAAATAGACACCCACATTTTTCACAGTCTTTGAAACTTTGATCTTTTCACCCCCAATCAACACCTCAAGACCATCATTCACCTTCAACTGCCCTCTATTTCCCACAATCATCACTTCTGTTTTAGACTCATTCATTTTCAACTTGTTTGCATCCATCCACTCTTTCACATCCGTCACACATTCTTCCACACGTTTCACAATATTTTCGAGATTTTTAGTTTTATCAGTAGCATAAAGTTGCGTATCATCTGCATAGAGATGATAGCGCAGCCCATGACCAGTGATGACATCAGATAATGGAGAAGTATACAAAACAAAAAGAATTGGACCCAAAACAGAGCCTTGAGGAACACCAAAAGACAATGTATGTTGACGAGAAAGTTTATCTAAAATCATAACCTGTTGCTTTCTGCCATCTAAATAAGATTCAAACCACTGCAAGACAGTCACAGACAAGCCAAAGTTATATTAAGTCGTTTAATGAGAATACCGTGATCAATAGTATCAAACGCCGCCGAAAGGTCTAACAATGTCAGAAGAGAAACAGAACCTTTATCTGAAACATCAAGCAAATCACTCGCAACACAACACAGAGCAGTTTCTGTGCTGTGGTAAGAACGATAAGCTGACTGAAATTTTTCCCATGGATTGTTTTCATGGAGATGTTGTGAAAGACGTCTGAGTACAACTTTTTCAAGGATTTTAGAAAGAAATGGCAGATTTGAGACGTGACGGTAGTTACTAAGGTCATTTACATCGAGATTTTGCTTTTTTATGAGAGGCTTTACAATTGCATGGTTATAGATATCTTGGACTTGTCCTGAGATAAGTGACTGGTTTATAATATAAGTTATGCAAGGTATCAATTCAGGAAGACATAATTTCAAAATATTAGTTGGTAAAGGATCTAAATCACATGACTTCGAGGAAGATGAACAAATTATTTTAGAAATCTCTTCTTCGGTTGTTTCTTTAAAACAAGAGAATCCCTGTGAACCCGAAAAAGGGTGGAAATTTATATCTTCATTTTGCACGAGGTCCAAATTGTTCCGAATTTTCGATATTTTTCCCGAAAAGAAATCTGAAAATGCATCCGGCTGCTTTTCTACCGGGATATTAGTGGGTAGACACATGCCCTTTTCTTCCCCTAAAGGTTCCTTTGAAACAGATAAAAATTCCTTAGTGTCCCTCACTGATGATAGTTTCGTGTTATAATAGTTTCTTTTTGCTCTTTTGCAGGTCCGTTTATACTTATGCTTTTTTGCTATATATATCAGCCGGTCAATCTCAAGGCCCGATTTTCTCCACGATGCCTCTGCATTCCT
>NC_088366.1:36691205-36696205 GCF_034508935.2 Berghia stephanieae
CAAATTACAACATCAACAGTAAGGTATCTATCATTTAAAAGTGATTAAAATTTAAATTTACCAACACCAAAATTGATTAAAACATTTATATATTTATCGATTAAATTTTAAGGTATTACAACATCGACAGTAAGATATCAATTAATTAAAAGTTCAAAGAAAAATTATCTTTTCACCTTAAATTCCATCTTCGTAGCAATAAAAGTGTTTAATTCTCGTCATATCCCATCACACATAAATATTATTGCGTGAAAAAGGATGGTTCAAATCCCATTTGTGATATACTCACGTTATCTTATTCAATCTCAAATTCAACTCTAAACGACATGGGTGATAATCTCAGCTTCCATGTATGTTTACTCATTTACTGTCATCTCAAAACCAGTACCTTGTATATTCCCTTATATTGTATGATTCCATTTAAACAACATTATTACATTAATTCCAACTTAAATATGTGGTACAAATAATATTTTATAGACATCTAGATTCAAATACGAAGAATTATATTTCAATTGGTAATAAAAAATATTTAAAAATAAATCATAATAATAGCATTATCATCATTTTAAAATTCAAGTTGAAGTTATTATCATTCATTGTTCATTGTTGATGTTTCAATTTTTAAGCTTTTTAATTTATACAATACAGTATTTATCTTATAAGGAAAGGTTAGAATTTCTTGACTTACCCAGTTTGAAATATAGAAGAATTCGTGGGGATTTAATTCAGGTTTATAGATTGGTACATGGTCTGGATAGGATAGACTTTTCTGATTTTTTTTTCATATTCTAATATTACTTTTACTAGAGGGGACAAGTTTAAGATTTTTGTCTCTAGATGCAAAACAAACATAAGACAAAACTGGTTCGGTATTCGTATTGTTCAGAAATGGAACAGTTTGAAATTTGAAACAAAGAATGCAAAATCTATGGATTATTTCAAGGTGTTAGTAGACAGGGAATTATATGATGGGAGATTTATATATGACGAATAATACTTGTTTGCTCTGCTGTTGACATGGCTTTCAATCTTGTATGTATATATTATGCATTATTATATTATTATGGTTATCTTCTATACGCGTGTGTATGTGTGTGTGTGTGTGTGTGTGTGTGTGTGTGTGTGGTTGTGTGTGCGCTTTGCATGTCACGGTTAAAGATATATGTTTGTACACCACATGAGTACATTTAAGTTGAAATACTATCTTTACCACGTGTATCGTTATTGTAATATTTAATCAATAGATTTATGGCATTACTAATTAATATTAAGGGCATTCAAAGGATCTTATCCTATTTTGCCCTATACCACATGTTATGTTATGTTTAAGTCATGAGGGTGTAGTTTACAACTACATTGAAATCAAATTGCTCTTTGTGGTCATCCATCAGAGGTCACATTTCTCAGTAATCCGTTCGTTTCGAGAATGGTCATCCTGTAAAAATTGTCAGTAACTGTTAATTAAGTCATTGTCTCCATTTAGAATGAGTTTTCATGTAATGAAAAAAATATATCAACTATAAGAGTTGAGGTGATTGTATCTAGTCTACGTGTTGCATTGTTGTGTGTGTTGTGGTCACTGAATAGCCCAAGTGTCATAAATTAACTTTAATTATTGTTAATTAATAAAAACTTATCTTCGGTAAATGTCTTCTAATTATCACCATAATGTCTTCACATTCAAATATTTAGTGTTTAATAAATAATCAGACATTAGTCTGTCCGACTTGTTCACATCACATATTTAGTGTTTAGTAAATAATCAGTCATTAGTCTGTCCGACTTATTCATATTTAGTATAGTGTAAATAACTAAATAAGTAAAATCTAACACAGTATGTGATTGTGGGCTTTTACTAAAGTGACCAACTTTTGCAATGAGTGTGTTGTATTTGTTCGAGTCTTTTGAATTGGGACGAAAAAAGACTCTACAGGCAGCAAATGTATGCTTAACCTGTTAGGTTGTTTCTTGGTCTTGTGACGTCGCTGTAATCCATTCATCTCCGGCATCTGGGTCGATTCTCCTCGTTGATATTTGTGGTTGTCTTGTGTATAGATAGTATGCAGATGACGTCACTCAGGCATTTGTTATTGTTTTTGCCATCCGCGTTTGTGAGTTGTTCTCACTAAACTGTATTAACCAGACTATAAAAGTTCATGGTTACACAGAGTTTGTGTGTTGGTCCGTTATACTTCCGGATGGCAATGTTGTGAACTCCTTGGCCAAGCGCATTCTATCTATACGTTGAATCTCATTGTAGATGAAATTGTAAAAATTCAAGATTAACTGTGTGCGAGATCTTGAATTTAAATGAAGTTTGACTTATCCAGCAAGTCAAAAATAAGTTGTGAACTCAGCCATGTGTTGACAAAGAGTTCGTGTGTAGTAGTTGACAGAGGTCGTGTGTTGTAATTGTCTGCGTTTGTTAATCGAGGTTTGATGAGGTGGCATGTGAGTACACACCAGGTAGATGATGTAATCTTGCATAGTACCGTTGGGTGATGTGAGTCCACACACAAGGTAGATCATGTAATCTTGCAGAGTAAGTAGTAGGGTCGGTAACTGTCATCACTGCATATGAAGGAAGTAGTATTGTTCACAATTTGACATCATTTTGTAAAAACAATCGTATCTTGAACGTTTATGTAATTATTGACGTCGTACATCGTTGGGTATTGTTGTTGTAGAAGTAAATACAAGTAATCCAATTGTTCAGTAAAGAATGTCAATATAAATAGGTTCATGGAAGAAATCTGTGTTGATACAGATATTATTTTATGAATTCTGTCAAGTTCGTATAAGCTGATAGGTACGTTGTAATTGAGGTTGCTGTGTAGTTTGTAGTCTGTAGATTGTGTTGATTCTGGACGTATCAATGGCGTAGTGTTTGTCGAGATTGTTACTCCATTTCAAGGTATTCGTGGATAGACCAAAGGGATTAGGACATTTCCCGAACTCTGTTGTGGTTGTGTTTGAGTTGCCTCTGTAGCCGTTATCAGCGTTTCCGTTATGACCGATGGTTGCAAGTGTCTTGTTTTGACGTCGCCCTTCGTGATGTGTGTATAATGTTTTAGTGCAAACATTACTTCTGGCTTAAATTAACTCGAATTATTTCCCTTAGAAAATACCTAATTTAATGAAATATGATTTTGTTTATGTTATCATTATTATTTGTGTTAGCACTTCCTACCATTTCGACTTATTGCTGACTAATTACACACTTAAAATTTAATTCTAATCAAATGAACATAACTTCTTCAACTCAGTTACACATTGTATGATATAAATGTTAAATTCAAACCACGGAGTAAATATTGATTACAATTACAACAGCAAATCGATAGGAGAAAAATATGATAATCAAAATATTTGCAGAAACAATATATACTCTGCTCAATAAAAATTCAATGTCTCGCGCCTTTGCTCTCGGCTTATAATAATATTCATATAACTCATTGCGACGTAATCTCGCGCCTAGTAATAATATATCGTATTGATAAATTGTGCGCTTTAACAACGTGCCATGTTTTATCGAAATTCACCGCCTTCTGCGTCATATCATAATGTTAAACCGTGCGCTTTAACCAAACGCAAAATAAAATATTCCCGAACGCCTCATTCCCGCGTCTCGCAATTTAAACCTTGTGCACTTTAATTACCGCGTCTTACATCATTGCGCTTATTTACCCAATATGCATATACAGCATTTTACCATATGGGTCACTTATAATTTGCCGATTCTTAACAAGTTAACCACTTGTGTTTCACCTTCAAAATTGATATTCATTTTCTTTTCCAAATAAAAATATTTTCCTATCTGTTCACAATTATTCACATCAAAATTCGAGTCTCACAAAAACTTCAATAGATGTTAACACCGCAACAATATACATTTCTTGTGTATCCATGATTCCGAATTAGAATCATAAAGTATCCTTGGACAGGGCACCAAATAAGATACATAATGTGGGGTAGTTGCACACATATGTAATGGCTGATGATCGTATAGTGATTTTTTGATAGATAACAATTTTATCCTTTGCGTTGGGTTGTAAAAAGTTCAAGGGCCGATGATGATAACTGAATGTACAACATCAAGACATTCAAATAAAAGTCCAGATTCCAAGTTTAATTTCTTACAGTTTTATTTGTTTGTGATAAATTCAAAATCCAAATCATGATTAATTCCAAATCCAAATCAAATAGCATGGTCATAATTCAATCAGTTTCATAAATTCCAAATCCGTAAAATCAGTCCACATGTAAAGTCAATTTTGCCTAAGTAACCATTTTCAATATTCGTGGAATAGTTCTAAGTCCGTAAAAGCAAATAAATGATGGTGAGCACAATAGGTTTAACGTGTGCATCTCATGGTTATGTAGAATGCAGACTTATCCCGTTTCCTCGAAACATCCTCTTTTATCCCTATCAAAATTTTACCCACAGTTCCATTGTTTCCACGCCCCCTTGCAGTTTCGACAGTTTCCTGTCAGTCTATAATCCAACCCCTAAGAGTAAGACCCAATCATATTCAAACCTGAAATGTCAATTCCCACATATTGATGTTAAACCCCGCCTTTTATCATATAACATTATTTTGATAAATGCCCGTTTCACATGTTTCAACACGATAACCAATCCACTAACTTGGATACAAAACGGTCTCAAATAACCTGGACATAAAACTGCGCACACGTGTCATGCGTCTCAAATAGCTTGGACATAAAACTGCGCAGATGTATAATGCGTCACAAATAGCTTGGATATAAAACTGCCCACACGTGTCATGCACTGACCAAGCTTAACTGATATGCCTGCACTATGTACTCACTAAACCCATTTGCTGATATATATAATTGACAGTTTTGCACCAAATTTCTTAGATAACCTTTTGCATAGGCTTACTCTCTTAATATATATATATATATATATATATATATATATATATATATATATATATATATATATATATATATATATATATATATATATATAT
>NC_088366.1:36701205-36741205 GCF_034508935.2 Berghia stephanieae
TGACCGACATGTGTCGCAAACGCCATAACATTCTAAAAACAAAGAAAACAATCCTTGATATGGAATAATTGAAGTACACATGGGCGTTTCGCTCTATATCAGTACGGATAATTACTTAAAAGTGTGTGATATTCTAAAAGATTAATTATTTTGTCTTTGAGAATTAGTTCTGTAATTCTACATAACAATACGTTAAACTAATTTGTAAAATTTTTTTATTCTCTATTGTCTTCTGGCACTTTTCTACTCACTTCATATCTTGTTGTTACCAACAATAGTGCCTGCTCCACTCACTTTTCTGAATTAAAAATTCACCCCATACACCGGAGCATACTCTGTATGTTATATGTTTGTGTTGAGAATATTGGCTATTAAGCTTAACTGCTGGTCAAAAATTACTTCCCGATGGTGGTGAGCGAACGAATAGGCGGTCTCAAGAAGTGGGTGAGAGAGGGATCTAGAAATGACTTGGGTTTGATACGAATATTTTTTGTGTTCGTGGATAGCCCACACGGTAGAGCCACGCTCTCACCTGCCAGGCGGAGTTGTCGTACCAATAAGGTCGCAGGTTCAAACCCCACCACCGCCGCGAAAATTTTTTAAATTCTCTATTGTCTTCTGGCACTTTTCTACTCACTTCATATCTTGTTGTTACTAATTTGTCTGTGACTTCTAGGTTCGCTTCTATTCCCTTGATAAATGCAAGGCAACGTTCGCAAAATTCAAATCTTCTAGAACTCAAATTAGCGATAGAAATTGGTTAAATAAAGAAGAAAGGGCGGGATGGGCTATTTGTGTTGGAATTTTCCCGAATAAACGAGGATAAAGATCACCCAGACCACAGCATTTTGCACCAAGTGTTACTAAATTTCAATAACTTTATTATCCGAAACAAAAGCACAATTGATATAATTCCCATCTTCTTTTTTTGTCAACGAATGGGTTATAAGCGTGATTGCGTTATATATTATTATTATTATTACTATTATTATATTACTTATATATATTATTATTATTATATATATTATTATTATTATTATTTTATTATTATTATATTATTATTTATTATTATTATTATTATTATTATTATTATTATTATTATTATTATTATTATTATTATTATTATTATTATTATTATTATTATTGTTGTTGTTGTTGTTGTATTGGTGGTATAACCATTTTATTATTTTTGCGTGGTTATTAATGGTGTCATTTTATTTTTTGGTTCCATTTACCATTCTTTTCTTTTTTCTTTTTTTTTCCCTCACTTTCATGTCTGTTGTCATCAATTTGTATGAATTACTGGCGAAAGCCAAAGATTGAATAAACTTTGAAACTTTGTCTTTCAATTGTGTGCTCCCACTTTTTGAGGTGAGAAAAAGATGCTGATCACACGATCTGAATTACGAAATGGGATATAATCATTAATAAAATCCTTCAGATTAGAAGGTGAGCAACCATTTTTAGAGTTAAAACATAGCATTGCAATTTTAGAATCAATTCTAGCTTTAAGAGGCAACTAGCGGAGTTCATAAAATATTGTGGCTATAAATGCTATTCTATATGGAGAAAATCATGAAGTATTGTTGAAATGCACTTTATAAATGCTCATTTTTACATTTTTATTTATTTGACCTAAAAGCAAAACAAAACAAAAATAAATAAATAAAATTAAAAACAAAACAAAAAGGAAAGAAAAAGCATGTCACTTAAAACATGGCTATGAGGCCACTCGCTGGATGTGGATTTTATCCTCTCTTTCTGGAACTTTAAACGGACAAGAATAAAATGATTGCCACCTTTTATATTGTCAATAACAGTAATTCTAAGCAAGAAGCGTTGGTCTGGATAGAAGAAACAGTCAAACTCAAAAACTTTGGCACATTCACTTACTCTTACTCTTCTTTTTTTCGGATTAGGAGAAAAGAAAATGAAGAGGGAAAATTGAATGTTGAGTAAAGCCTCAACAACCCATTAATCAGCTCTGCGTCTACAAATTAAGGTTTTGAAGAAGTTTGTCTGTGATGATCTCTTCATAAATGTCTGATAACTGGATATAATATGATCTTCATTATATCGAAGTAGTTATAGATGGAACAACATTGACGTCACTCAGCTCAATTTTATTGTTTTTAGACAGCAATTTTAATTATTAGTTCTCATTAAATCATATCAATCAGACTCTAAACGTTCATTTGTATGTTGGTACGTTATATTATTGCTAACAGATCATCTCTGTGTTGACAAGCACTGGAAAGCGGGCGTCCACCCCCACCCAACTGAGTGTCACAAATTTGTGGAGTGTTCCAATGGAATTGCTTACGAGATGAATTGCCCTGCGGATCTAGCATTCAATCCTGAGGCACATGTTTGTGACGATGCCGTTAAGTTAAATTGTTTAACTTATGTGACACACCCGCCTACAAGGACGTCAATTACAGGTAAGTCATTCTTAAATCATATTAAAATACGATCATTGATTATGTAAAAGCAAGCCGATATTAATGTACATTTCAGGTCATAATCTTATTATGAACCAGCGAGCCTATCCTGGTGACGCGGTTTCTGGTCTTACCACAAAACTCCACAGGGAACATTAATATTAATAGATGAATTGTTTTTTTTTTTTCTCTAATGGGCAGAAAACAGTCGTTGTATTGAATGGAGAAAACAACCTTTATTGGTGTTGAATAGGAAGTTCCTCAGGGATCAGTACTGGGCCCATTGCTCTTCCTCGATCAATGATACGCCACTAAATCAGCGATATGTGCTGAATATTTGTCGATACCTGCCTCTGCCAGCCTTTTTGAACTGCTTTGAATGACTTACAAAAAAAATATACATAGCTCGTTTCTGCCTTCCACAAGATTTTTGTCTTTTCTATGTACATTTTAACATTTACAATACAAAGCTTTCTTTTTTTTTCATTTTAGTGAAAGCTATCTATTCTATAAGCGAAATACCTCGTTTTGATTTTGTTTACAATTGCCGTGATAAAGAAGTCCCATGTATCCTCAATAAATGACACGTTAGTTATCGTTAACCAAATGATGCAAAGTCGTTGACCTGTCAGAATAGTATATAGCAATACCAATTTATATCTGATTTCCTTCATTATCAAGTGCTCATATTTGGTTTTCCAAACAATCAAGAACTTGGTCCACCTCCGAGTTTCAGAATAATTTAGCAGGGTTTGCCATTCCTCATAAATTCCTTTTTAAATTCATTTTACTAATGGGTTTTCTCTAAATGTATTACCTGGGTGGGGTTTCTGACCTCCCATAGTGGACAGGGAGGTACATACTGTGTCTTCTATCCCCTTATATCTGTTTTCCAACATGCTTTCTGTCTTTGTCTTGGAATGAGATTACTTGGTTTTGTCCAGGCCCTGGCCGGATACCCTGGCTGGGAGGGAGACAGTCAAATGTATAGTTAGAATTTTGGGAGATGATATTTTCTTTCCTTGTAAATCATCTCTCTGTTATGCACTGTATTGTTTTGTATGATTTGTAAACATTTGAGTGCATCCCTCTTAGACGGGACCTGTGCTTGTGTCTGGGTGATAATCGTAGATGATCTCAAACTAAGTACTTTGATAGTGTGTTCTTGGAATCTACATCTGTTTCCTATTTGAACAAATTCCCCTTTGTCTTACCTTTTCTTGGGTGCTTTAGTTGTAATTCTAGAACTTATTACTATCCCATTTTCTTCCTTTTTACTGGTGCTGATATGACCCTAATCTGTTGCAAGCACGGTAAAACCCTTAAAAAAAAAAAACTAAATGTATTACCTTTGTGGTAAAAATCCTGGCAACTTTTCCCACAGCGTCGAGGAGTTGATGTCCCCGCCCCCTCGAGGGATTGAATTTGTCCAAACCGACTTCCATCTCGTATATGCAGCTCTGTTCGAAGTCAGGGAAGCTACGTAAAGGGGCTGCCGGGACTTATTTCGGCTCGAAACAGGGGCACCGTCCCTTATGCGCTTGAGAGGGGTACCCCCCATTCCCTCTCTATTTGATCTTATTAAGCCAGTTGTTTGTAATCATCTCCTGTCGGATTGCTGCCATTATCGGGCCCCATTCTCCAAGCGTTGTTGCCAGCGTTTCCGACACTATGTGCATGGGCTAGCGAAGTTTTACATCTCCCTTCTCAACGTTATTGCTTCTACCTCACCCTGGAGCGCAATACTCCGGGGTGGAATAGTATAGTGATTGGGTAGCTCTTGACTAGCACCCCAAGTTGATCCCGCCAGATGAAAAATCGGGTGCATCTCGAAGGAGTTGCCCGAAACAGATGAGGAGCCTGAGTATATATCCAGATTTCTATCGCGTTAAACGGACAGACAGTAACAGTCACTTGATTAG
Source organism: Berghia stephanieae (assembly GCF_034508935.2). NCBI lineage: Eukaryota > Metazoa > Mollusca > Gastropoda > Nudibranchia > Aeolidiidae > Berghia > Berghia stephanieae. The sequence goes on from NC_088366.1 coordinate 36,705,569, forward strand.
ATTGGATTTAACTTTACGCCAGAACTAACAGATCCATTCGTCCAAACACCGCTGAAAGACCAAAGGGGTCGAAAAAAATGGTAAAACCTGTGCTCACGAACACCTATGTGTGATGGACAACCGTCTGCTAGCGTGGATACAAATATTACAGAGCATGTAAAGCGGAAATTGACGTAACTTACTCCAGATGTAAACTTTTGTTCGTGGATGGGCAGGCATCTAGTGGTCTCGCAAATTTGAAATCGCAACATGATGATGACTGTTGGTTGTATAATTCTATCTCTAGTCATTTTTTTTTTTTGGTGTCACATGATAATGTAGCAGATATCCCCTATGGTAGGACCTTAAGTCTTTTTTTAGATACAAGGATGGCGATAGCAACAGGCTGAGAAAAGGTACTCAAAATGCTCTAAATTTACAAATACAAAGGGAAGGTTACCTCATTTGACAGCATATCAAATCTAGTGGAACTGGGCCAGAACCAGACGCGTAACAAGCGTGGTTCGATTTTATACTTAACATCATATCTTACCGTGTTCACAAATAGCGTTACCACATGGGCTGAAATAAAGCTTGAATGAAGCCCGAATCACTGCAATGCTCTCTAGATGAAAACTGTAATTAATTCTACAGTCATTACAAAATAAATTATAGTAGACATTAAAATTTAAAAGAAATTCTTCCCTGTCTGTAAAGATTACAAGAAGAATCTACATATTTTATTTATTTCCAAGATCTGCATATTTGTTGCTTGATATATCTTTAAATTTTAATTTGTTTATTTTCTATCTTTCCTTTCCATAGACCTCAGTCATTATTGCCAAGACAAAAATCTTGAGAGCGGGATCCATGCTCATCCCTTAAGCTGCCACAAATTTATCGAGTGTTCTTTATCAAAGACATACATCATGGACTGTCCCTTAGGACTTGTGTATGACTCAAGAGTCAAGACCTGCGAGACAGCCTCTGAGGCTCCACCATGCAAGAAAACGGGAGGAAAGACAAATCAGAAGCCACATCATCACATCATCATCACATCACATCATCAATCATCATCATCATCATCATCATATCATCATCATCATCATCATCATCATCATCATCATCATCATCATCATAATCATAATCATCATCATCATGTCATCAATTTGTCCATGAGCTCGCCAATTGTATGTGGGTGTATGTGCATGTTCTTTTTATGCGTGTTTGTAATACCTATTTATGCATGAACAAACTGTTCTTTGTTCTTAATCGTTCAATTTATATTTCCTTTTATATTTTACAAAAGAGGTCAGGTATGTTTTGTGTAAGTTACCAGAGTTGCAAATTTAGACAGAAGAGTAAGGATAGAGATAGAAAGAATTGGAAAGGTCCCAATGCTGTTGTGTAACGGACACTAACAAAACGAGTGGTTTGGGCCTATGATGAGAATGAATCCCAGCACACTGCCCCAAATATCCTGCATCATGGGAATTTCGTGCAGGCAAATTAGGGATAGACATATAAAAATTTGGTGGCTGATACTATGTCTGAGCATCTTCCACGGCACAAGAGGAAAAGGAAATAGTAAGTAAGATGCACCATAATGATATCCAAAATATTATATCAGTGTAAATTGAGCGTTCAAGATTTCATTTGAAGTTATGGAAATTTAGAGAGAGGCCATCGTTTGCAAATTTCTTAATATTTCTGAAAAAAGACACTAACCCCCATGTGACGACCGTTTTTCTTTCGCCATGCGTCTATTTCAAAACCACTTCAAATTTTAATGGACAACAATATTTGCAAAGGGAAATTAACATCTCGAGTTAGAACACTCAAAACATGGACATTCCTTTTTCCAATAAAGTCCAATGTTTACATAAAACGGCTCAGAATTTTGCTAAGGGATTTGATTAGATATAACGGAACTTCTCCCATTGTATAACTGAACGCTAGCTCTTACCACTCGCTTCCCGCTTAAGGCTTATTCACCTGTTCAATTGTACTTGTATTGTCTACATATCCCTGCTAGTTGTCCTGTCCAAACAGGTGCGCTTATGCCCTGAGGTTCGAGTCTCTGTCAAGAGTAGCTAAAATCGCAATTAATATTCTAGCGTTCCGCTATCCTCCACCTCAGGTACACGAACCTCATTGGTCATCTAAATAGGACCGTTCTTTCTGATTGGCTATCCCCATAATCGGTTGGCGTGGCCTTATTTTACAAAACCAAGTTAATCTCAGAACTGAGTCACACACACACACACACACAAACACACACACACACACACACACACACACACACACACACACACACACACTAAGAATCCCAAGAAAGAAGAACCATTCCTCCCATTTCAAACCTGTAAAAGTTTAACTTTCTCTCGGTTGAAGGTATCTTATTATTGGTTAACTTATTCAAAGTGGAACGAGATATTACTGTGAATTAATGCTAAACCTACAATTACTATTATAATTCGTGTATATTTTATTTGTGATTTATTCTATGGATGTTCGTAAGTTGAAATACGTACAAAACTATATCTATAAGTATATTATACTATAGTTAACGTTTGTTTATGATGCTATTATTTTCATTTATATTCAATATGTATATTGCATGATGTCTGTAATCTACCGGTAATCCCGGCCACACATAATCACAACTATAATTTATAAATTATAAGATATAGGGGACATAACCCTGTTAAATTCTTATCATATAAGTAGTGCGGAGCGGTCCCAAGCATGTTTAGGACCGCCCGTTCTACGGTCCCTCGGAAATGTGAACCGCAAGGACCAGTTCAAACCGGTTCTTTTTCGACATTGGCCAATCACAAGGCGTCATTGTGACCGTTAAACAATAGGAACCGGCCCTGCAGTAGATGGCTGTCGAACCGCTAAGTGTAAGTGAGAGCGGAGAAGGCGTGTTGCCTCAAAACATGAAAATAGTGCTATAACACTATCCATTAAGCATGTGTTTGTGTGTGTGTGTGTGTGTGTGTGTGTGTGTGTGTGTGCGAAGATTGATGGAGCGGGTCGGGTCAATGTTAGGGAGTGAAAGGAAAATGGATTGTTAATATTTTGTGTCTGTGACATGCTGGACCAAAAGTATGGGAAGTAGGAAGAGTTTGTTTTGATTTTTTAAATTTTTTTTTTTGGGGGGGGGGGGGTGTTGTTGTCTCCATTCCTTTTTTCTCTTTTCGTACGGCTATGTGGTCTTATGGTATGGCACTCGCTTTTGGATCGGAAGGTCCTGGGTTCGAGCCTCGCTCGGCGCCTAGTTTAGTCCTTGAAAGACTCTTTACTCACATCCTATCACCGTACTCAGGTGTAAAATGAGTACATGGTCGTCAACATTGTTGTCTCTGTCGGAAAAAATTGTAACATCGCCTAACAGGCGTCATGTCTCATTCTACATGTTACGTGTTGCTATTAGTCAGGGACCCGTTGTAAAGCGCTTTGAGCACATTTAGTGGATATTGCGCTTTATAAAAGCTCACGTTTTTGTTTCTTTTTTAATAAAAAAAAATTCTATCTTTGGATAGGACGCTGTCTATCCCAAAGTACTTTTCGCCAGATCTAACAAACCCAGCTACCCATTCACTGCTGAATAGACAGAGATCAGAAGAAAAAAAAGCTCGACTGCACCCGGGATCAATCTCTGGCCCCTTGCGTGTAAAGAGAGTGCTCTATCAACTGAGCTATCGGGCCCCCCAAATAATCTAATGGTGGTTTTTAAAAATACAGACGTTAAAATTGTTATTTTTGAAGAAAGCTATAGTATGTGAAACTTGTATCATTTGAATAGTTAAAACAGCAAACGAAATAAAAATATTGTATCATCAAATGACAACAATGCGATAGAAAGGAGTGGTGGCAACAGATAGCCAAAAGCCAAAAGAAAAAAATCGGACCAGCTAGGTTCGAAACACACACACGAACACACACATACACACAAATAGACATCTTATAGTAGTCACATTCATTTCAAAGAATAACCCATTAGAGAAGAGGGGTGATGTCGTCAAAATAGATCATTGTCATTGCGTGTGTAGTAAATTAGGAAATTTACCCCGAGTAATGGAATCGTCCAAGGCGTCGCGCGGCCCCTCTTACCCCACCACACACACACACAAGAGGAAGTATGTGGAAGAGGGGGTTGGTGCGATTAATTAAGTGGGATGGGTGGTTAGGCGAACGACCTAGGCAAAAGGACCGAGAAAAGGCAGTAAAGAAACTAGAATTGCTGGGACCGTTCAAATAGAAAGATAAGAAGTGAGGATAATAACGTTCGGTCAACGGTTCGGTCCACGGTTCGTCAGCTTGGGACCGGTCCCAGCTAAGGAACAGTGGGACCTGTTCTTGGGACCGGTCCTCAGCGCGGCACTACATATAAGATAGCTCAACTGTCGGTTGATGGTTGATACAAATGCAATAACTGTAACCATTGTCATGGAGTTACTGATTGTCCTTGCCTTTGGTCGGCAAATAAAAGCTATTATGATGTGTCGCTCAAGGACGACCCGGTGGCGAAAGACAAACTAGATTTGGCTCTAAGACCTTTTTGTTTTAACTCTTAATCGAAGGTCCTTGCCTAGCACCCAGTTCTCGCATAGCATCCTTGCCTAGCACCCAATCCCTGATGTCAGTCCTCGCCGACACCAGAACCTCCCTGTCAGCCCGTAGCCACAAAACGCTGTTGTGAAGTCAAGAACAACCCTGGAACCAGGAGCCAACCCTTGAACTTGCTGTTACAGCTCATCCTGAGAAGGGTACAAATCAAGCAAGCCGGCTGGATTAAAGATAAGCCAACCGGGCTTATACCATTTTCAAATGTATTTCCCATGGACACAGATGATTAAAAATAAATAAATAAATAATGAATTAGATCCACTCAATTAGAGCTATTCTTCCTGAGATTAAATTAATACAGGAATGACAATTAAATTGCCAATTATATATCATCCATAATTTTCATTCTACCTTTTCATTCTCTTTTCCTGTAACAATCTGATTAAACTTTAAGTATAGAATTGTTATTATTGTTTTGGGCGTTACTATTGTCTTGACTCACGTGTATTAATACAATTAGTTATAAAAGACCCTAAGGCTATTCTTAAACAACCCTAGATTAAACATGAGTCGTTTGTGGAGTAGGTTGAGTGGTGCAGTCTGTAATGAGAGACATAGCGCGAATGCTAGTTCGAATCCAAACCATTGAGCTTATCGTTTGGACTCGAACCCACAATAAAACCACAAACCTCGCCACCCCCCCCCCCCTTTTTTTTTTTTTTTTTGAAACAAAAAATAAAAATAAAACAAAACCATTAACAAAAACAAAATAGTATTTGTTTAAAAGCCCCATCATATAGTCAATATAACCTTATTCTCATTCCCAGAGGAAGGGACATTGTGTGGAAAGTTCAATCTGTCAGAAGGCCTCTATCCTCACCCAATCGAGTGTAACAAATTCATTGAGTGCAGTAAAAGCAAAACTCTCTCTATGAAATGCCCAGCCGGTAAGTTCGGGGTTTAAAAGCTCTTTTGGTCATAAATTACATTTTCCTTTAATAGTTTTATTTAACCTCTTCCAAAATTATTAATTTTAGATAATATTACGTTGTCCATCAGTATACAGCATTTGACTGTGACGTCTGCCAGTTAAAAATGTAGAACAAACTTCCAAGCAGCAAGGAATTATCGAAGTCACATATATTCATCGTAATTGTGTGTACGTAATGGAAGAGGAAGGAAATATTGAACTGAAAATTATACAATTGAACGTGACAAGTTCTCTTGTTCTCAAGTTTACCAGTCACGAAGAGGCTCATTAGTCGTTTGATTTATTTGAAACAAACTATACATTGTTTTCTTATTCGCTTTGGGTTTTTATTTTGTTGTTGTTTTCTTTGTTTTTAATTTTTTAAAAACCTTATCATTTTATATTGCGAGTTTCATTCCGAATGCGGGCAAGTGGTATTATCATTTTTAAACCAGTTAATTAACTGCCGTTCTCTTGACTTCGTGAAGTCCCAGGTTTGATAGTCTTTGTCGAGATAAAGGTCATTTAAATCGATCGATATTTGAAAGACAAGTTTTCTGTCCAAATTTTTAAATACATGATTTTTCCAGAGTGCGACAGTTAAATACCGACTCCATGGCGATACAAAATCACCAAGTTGTTAAATTAATGTCTTGATCATAAAAATCAATTACAAGATCTGGCACTGCCGACCAATGTGTCCCATGAATCTCACTGTATTACCACAAGCCGTAGAACACACACACACACACACACACACACAAGCACACACACCACAAAACCACACTAATATCCCGGTATTTCTTCCCTTTCTTGTCTTTGAATATGATGGTCTCGCTCGTCATCATCGTCATTAACACATCCAACGTAATTACATAATTCTTCCACCACCACCACCACCACCACCATCAACAGGCCTAAAATCGAAACCTTCAAAACTTTGTGTGAAGATAATATTTTGAGTTGGACATACACTCCAGCACGGTTTCTGGTTTAAAAAAAAGCCATAATTTCGCAGAGTGCAAAAGTAAGCATGAATGTACAATTCAAACGTTGAAGAACGCGTAAATGATCTCACTGTCTTTGCATTGTTTTTTCTCCTCGTGGATTTTATTTCCTTAGTTCATATTTGATTCATTTCAAAATGACAATGGACGAAAATACACTTTACAATAAGAACTAGCAATTTTATTGGTAATTGAGTAAAACAATCGGACACTTACAATACCATGTTTGATAACAGAATTGAGTCATGGTACACCTGTGCTGTTGTAGAGCCCTCAATGACGACAAGCAATGTAAGATGGATAGCTCTTATACTTATACCGGCCCACACAATAACGGTCCCGACGCCAAGGCTCAAAGCTGCTTTCACTCATCTAGCAGTGTAACGAACACCGTCCTCGCACCATATTCTTTTGCCTCTATCAACTAATGAAATCTTACACCTGCTTTTGTCATTGTCCCATTAGGAACCAACGTTCGTGAACAACAGGTCATTAAAACCTTGCATTCATGTGGTGTTCCTTGACCAAAATTAGGTGCATGATCGTCGGTATTTCAATCCTGCCTCTCTGAGTCTTCATCTCGTCTAATTCTATCATCATAAAAAAAGTATTTCTTTTTACGCCGAAACCTGGGGGATTAGAGAAAGCTCAGTGATCGTAACATTTTAATTATTATAATATTATTGACATTATTTCTTGATGGAATACCAGCAGCATTCATGCAAACCAAATGGCTTCTGACAACGGATGAGAGGCATGACTAAAATACAGTTTGTAGGACTCGAATTGAGTAAAATGGATATTTTTAGATCAAAATGTGTTCTTGTATATTGTCATTATGTTATTCTGTTGTAATACGTCATGTTTCCTCCCAATAAGAATTTACAGTATACTATAGAATGCACGTAGCAATCGACGCCTTTACAATCCAATTTTAAGTGTAAATTTTTGTTATGACGCTATGGGCGGTTAAGTTTTCTCGCCAGTTTTAATTTGACATCAATTACATATCAATCATTCATGTCATTTTATTGTATCATATTTTGAGATCATCACAAATATTTATTTATTCAAATCGCATTTTATTCCATTATCATCATTGTACATCATTATAACCAAAATCTATGTTTCATCGCACAGGCCTACGCTACCACAGTCGTGAAGAGAAATGTAAAGACGTTTACGAAGTGAATTGTAAAGATAATCTAGACTTCTTTAAAAATCTTGCCATTGGATAAAGGATACAAATAAAATGCAGGCAAAAACCTTGTTTGTTTGTTTGTTTGTTTTTAAGGGTTTTACGGCACTTGCAACACATTTAGGTTATATCAGCGCCCGTAAAAAGGAAGAAAATTGGATAGTCAAAAGTTATAGAATTACAATTAAAGCACCCAAGAGAAAGTAAGACAAAGGGGAACTGGGAACAAATAGGGATCAGATGTAGATTCCAAGAGCATACCACCAATGTACTTAGTTTGAGATCACCTACAGTCTCATCCGGACACACGCACTAGGTCCAACAAAGAGGAATACACTCAAATGCTTACATTTCATTATACATTAAAAATAACAAATATAATAATACATAACAGAGAGATGATTTACAAGGAAAAAAATATCATCTCCCAAAACAATAAATATGCATTTGAATGTTTCCCTCCCAGCCAAGGACTTCGGCCAGGGTCGGGACAAAACCAAGCAATCTCATACCAAGACAAAGACAGAAAGCATGTTGGAAAACAGATATAAGGGGATAGAAGATACGGTATGTACCTCCCTGCCCACTGTGGAGGTAGGGAACCCCACCCAGGCAAAAACCTTGCAAAGATATTGTTTTTGTTTTTTTCTTGCTGAATATTATAGTTATAAGACCGTGTACATACACTCACGCACACGTAATTCTATCTGCACAAAGGAAATATACAAAAACTCTTATTTTCAGAAGTATAATCTTTCAAGGTCACTTGATTCCAAATATAAATTTAGAATTTATGTTTGTTGTGCGGTGCGTGTGTGTGTGTGTGTGTGTGTGAGAGAGAGAGAGAGAAAGAGAGAGAGAGAGAGAGAGAGAGAGAGAGAGAGATGTTGTTTGTTTGTTTTTGTTTTTAAGGGTTTTACGGCGCTTGCAACACATTTAGGTTATATCAGCGCCAGTAAAAAGGAAGAAAATGGGATAGTAAAAAGTTCTAGAATTACAATTAAAGCACCCAAGAAAAAGTAAGACAAAGGGGAATTGAGAACAAATAGGGATAGATGTAGATTCCAAGAGCATACCACCATGTACTTAGTTTGAAATCACCTACAAGTCTCATCCAGACACAAGCACAAAATCCAACAAAGAGGAACACACTCAAATGCTTACATAATACATTCAAAATAAAAATAATAATACATAATAGAAAGATGATTTACAAGGAAAAAAATATCATCTCCCAAAACAATAACTATGCATTTGACTGTTTCCCTCCCAGCTAGGATTCCGGCCAGTGCCAGGACAAAACCAAGTAATCTCATTCCGAGACAAAGACAGAAAGCATGTTGGATAACAGATATAAGGGGGTAGAAGACACAGTATGTACCTCCCTGCCCGCTATGGGAGGTCAGGATCCCCACCCAGAGAGAGAGAGAGAGAGAGAGAGAGAGAGAGAGAGAGAGAGAGAGAGAGAGAGAGAGAGAGAGAGAGAAAATATTTTGTGTTAAATCTAATCACTGATGCAACCGCACCATGAATAGCCCTAATAAAAGGCCTGTATTGCTTGGTGTTTTTCTCTCACTCTTTTCTTAGAGTGGCTTAATGGCACATGTGGCACTTTGTTGTTCATCATAAGTGTGAGGAATAAAAACAAGGGATGGGATTGTCAATAAAAGATTTTAGAACTAGAAAGAATGATTCATGCTTTGCCTCACTACAAAATAGGTCTTGGAGATTACCCATAACTTGGCTGCAATCATCTAAACCGAGAGAAAATAGAACCAGCATGGGTTTGAACAACTGGGGAAAAGTAACGACTGCCGATGAATGCTGATTTTGATGCAACTGTGCTGACATAGCTCAAGCAGATTTGAATGATCAACAGGCCAATGCTGTGGCCTATCATTAGAGATCAGCCGGACAATAGTCAGGCATGTAAATGGTTGGTGTAAAAATTGTCTGAACTTTTTGAACAAGCAAATATAGACCAACAGGACAAAATGGAACACAACACAGATATGACACTGACACGTCAATTGGATTCAATAGTCTGATGTCACGTCGCCCAGCAACGGCAGCCATCGTGGTTCTAAACAAAGAAAATCAGTACTTTTTATTCTTCATGCTGGCTAGAACTTTTCATATGTCTTGTGATCAGAATGTATAAAAGTCAAAACAAGATCATATTGATAATGTCTTTCTCCTCTGGATACACTTTTATGCTCGTCGGAGAAATATTTCATAAAGGCGTCCGCCATTGTTCCGATAGTTTAGAGCCAGTTACTAAGTTACCATGCGTCATTACGAGAGAAGTGACGTTACGACTGTTGAAGCTTATTGACTAGACATGTCACTTACCCCAACTCATTTATAACAGTAGATCCTTATTTTATGGTACCCTAAAAAAATCCCAATTATTTGAGAGAGTACACACATTTCTGGTCCCAGGTCTGAGTTAGTTGTAAGGGAGCGTTCACATATTACGTCATCAGCTAGGGGGGGAGTGGGGGGGTCTACCAAATGTTGATATGTGTTGACATGGGGGAGGGGGGGGGGGGGTCAGACCCAAGATGATGTCATCAAAACATAGGCAAATTAAGCCTATTTCAAAGTTTGTTCCTTTCAAAACAGCTAAAGATAAATTGCTATGATGAGTATTGCCCATCTCTCAAGAAACAAGATGGGAAAGGGGTATCACTTCTCAAAAGGCGAACTTGCCCTAAATGTTCATTGTATCACTCCTCGATCACAGCAATGAAAGACCATTCACGAAAAGCGGCATACAAGAAGAACAGCAAATGGGAGAAAATGATGATGATGAAGATGAAATTGATGATACTATTTATAGTACATTGCCAGAGGTCCAAGGCAGAAACATTTTTGAATCAATTAATTTTATGTTTGGAAATTGAAACAGAAATTCATTCCACTAAAAAACTAATATGCTATAAAATAATTTGCCTCCTATACTATTTTAAATTACACTTTCTGAATTTTTTTAATAGCACCTGCACCAAGTAGCCTAATTTAAATAATGTTTGTTAGATTTTATCTTTGCAAATTTAAATTTTATGTCCCCATTGTATCGTAAAACATAAATTATCAACAGTTTCTGAAATTAATAAAATGTCTGAATGTGTTTTATCAAACGTTGATAATCAATGTTTATGGTTTGAAAAACGAATAATAAATATTGTGAAATTAAGTTACTTTTAGTTTTTATTAAATTAGATGACGTCATCATCTGTTGGGGGGGGGGGGGGGTCAGGTCAATGATGACAAGTGATGACTTGGGGAGGAGGGGGGGGGGGGGGGTCTTAAAAACCCAATTAAGAGAGACAAATTTTGGTCCAGTTAGTAGTGTAAAATGAGAGACACGAGAAGCTGCTTTATCTTCGCTCCTGTTTGTAACTCGTTTATTTGGATTAATTCTTATAGAAGAAAAGAAGAAGAAAGAAGAAGAAGAAGAAGAAGAAGAAGAAGAAGAAGAAGAAGAAGAAGAAGAAGAAGAAGAAGAAGAAGGAAGAAGAAGAAGAAGAAAAGAAGAAAGAAGAAGAAGAAGAAGAAAGAGAAGAAGAAGAAGAAGAAGAAGAGAAGAAGAAGAAGAGAAGAAGAAGAAGAAGAAGAAGAAGAAGAAGAGGAAGAAGAAGAAGAAGAAGAAGAAGAAGAAGAAGAAGAAGAAGAAGAAGAAGAAGAAGAAGAAGTTTTTTGTTTTGTTTTTAAGGGTTTTACGGCGCTTGCAACAAATTAAGGTCATATCAGCGCCAGTGAAAAGGAAGAAAATGGGATAGTAAAAAGATTTAGAATTATAATTAAAGCACCCAAGAAAAGGTAAGACAAAGGGGAATTGGTTCAAATAGGAAACAGATGTAGATTTCAAGAGCACACTATCAAAGTACTTAGTTTGAGATCACCTAAAAGTCTCATCCAGACACAAATTCAGGCTCCCCACTAAGAGGAATACACTCAAATGCCCACAAACCATATACAGCTGTATAATACATAAACAAAACATAATACAGTGCATAACAGAGAGGTGGTTTACAATTACAACGAAAAAAAATATCATCTCCCAAAAATAACTATACATTTGACTGTTTCCCTCCCAGCTAGGGTATCCGGCAAGGGCCCGGACAAAACCAAGTAATTTCATTCCAAGACAAAGAGAGGAAGCAAGTTGGAAAACAGATAAAGAGGGATAGAAGACACAGTAAGTACCTCCCTGCCCACTATGGGAGGTCAGCAACCCCACCCAGAAGAAGAAGAAGAAGAAGAAGAAGAAGAAGAAGAAGAAGAAGAAGAAGAAGAAGAAGAAGAAGAAGAAGAAGAAAGAGGAGAAGGAGGAGGAGGAGGAGGAAAAAGAGAAACATTTTAATAATCACGGTCGTGAGTAAAGAACACTTCCGCTGAGAGCAATCAATCACCTTTCGAAGAATTATGTGTGTGTCGGTAGCAAAATAGAGAGAAACGGCCCGGTCCGACATACGCTGCGTATGTTAGTTGATACTGACTATTTGTTTTTAAGGGTTTTACGGCGCTTGCAACACATTAAGGTCATATCAGCGCAAGTAAAAAGGAAGAAAATGGGATAGTAAAAAGTTCTAGAATTACAATTAAAGCACAAAAGAAAGGGTAAGACAAAGGGGAACTGGTTCAAATAGGGAACAGATGTGGATTCCAAGAGCACACCGTCAAAGTACTTACTTAGTTTGAGATCACCTAAAAGTAAAAGTCTCATCCAGACACAAGCACAGGTCCCAACTAAGAGGAATACACTCAAATGTTTACCAATCATATAATATAATATGTAAACTAAACATAATACATTGCATAACAGAGAGACGATTTACAAGGAAAAAAATATCATCTCCCAAAACTATAACTTGTATACATTCGACTGCTTCCCTGCCAGCCAAGGAACTCCGGCAAGAATCAGGACAAAACTAAGTAATCTCATTCCAAGATAATGACAGGAAACAATTGGAAAACGGGTATGGGGGACACAGCATGTACCTCCCTACCCATTATGGGAGGTCAGGATCCCCACAGCTACTGACTATGTGTGTGTTCGACGACTCGTGACACCTCTCTCTCTCTCGTCTGCGGCAACGTAGGCAGTGAATTTATCCACGCCAGAGGAGTGTGCAGTGGATGATAATCGACAAGATGGAATGATAATATTAATATACCTAGCAGACTAGTTTGTTTTGTGTTTGACGTGACAAATAAAAAGTTTCTTTTTAATTCTTTTTAAAGTCATCGTTCGAAACGGAATAAAAACTGATTTTTTTTTCAAGGCACGAAATAAAACTTTTATTTTCTTTTTTGTTCGTTCTGTCTTTTGACATTACGAATTATATTTTTAATTTTACGTTCTTTTTTTTTTTAATGTCAGCAGTTAACAGAATTTATCGAGCAAAATCATACTGTTGGAAATCCAACAATTGTCGGAAGATTTACAGGCCTGATAGGATCGGTGAGTTTTCAAGTGGAGTGTTATGTATTTTAATGCAAGATCAATTCGTAATAATTAGCACCTTAATTACCGATTCGAAGAGCGACCTTGTATTTCTTGTAGAGACATGGCTCAACCCAAATGGAGATGAAGTTATATTACAATTACATGAAATAACACCACTGAATTATTATATTATAAGATCATCTCTGAACCCAGAATTAACGGCCCCGGCGATGGAATTTGTGTTTTACATTATAAAGACCATTTAAGGGTTAAGAGCGATAATATAAAATATCTACCAATGGAATGTCTGAAAGTTACAATACTTAACACCACCTTCATCTGTATATATCACCCCCCCCCCCCCCCCCCCACCATCAGGTAGAAATTCGTCAACGCATAGTGCATTCATCCAGAACTTAGAAGATCTCATTGAAACTGAAACAAATCTTTGTAATAAATTACATAAGTCTTTTCGAGAATTTTGGAATCAGTGACACCGTCCTTCAATGGTTTAAGTCATATATAAGTAATAGAACACAATCTGTCTTGATTGATGGCAAGCAGTCAATTGATTTATCATTGAACTTCGGTGTCCCACAAGGCTTGGTCCTAGATCCAGTGCTCTATGCTCTGTACACTATGCCCCTTGGGCGTGCCATTGAGCCCCATGGAGTGAATTATCACATGTATGCCGATGATACGCAGCTGTATAAGTCTGTCGTCCCGTATAGCATGCATGTGGCTTTGCTTCATGTGGAACAGTGTTGTGCGTCCATAGGGCATTGGATGCAGAGTCACAGACTAAAACTTAATGAAGAAAAAACTGAAATTTTATTATTATTCCCTCTAATGTCAGGAAGACTGCTAAACATAGTATGTCTATTTTAAACAGCCACGTCTCCCTGACAGACAGAGCAAAAAATCTTGGTTTTGTACTGGACAACTCTTTAAGTCTGGAACACCAGATTAACCAGATGGTGAGGACCATGACTTTTGAATTAAACAGATTGCAAAGAATGAAACAGTTTTTCCCATCCAACCAGCTTAAAGCAGTTTTCTGTGCTCTCATTCTTTCACGTCTCGACTATTGTAATTCGCTGTTGGTGGGCCTTCCTGACAAGAAAGTTTACAAACTCCAAAAGGTACAGAACAGGGCGGCCAGAATGGTCTGGGCATTAGTCGACACGAGAAAACAAGTGTAAAACTATATTCAGCACACTACACTGGCTGCCCGTTCGAGCCAGAATCAAATACAAAATTGCCTCTTTTTCTTTCAATGCACTAAATTCCCGATCTCTGAGCTACATTCAAGAACTTGTGGTCTCCTACTCCCCAATTCGCCAGCTTAGGTCATCGGGGATCCAGCTACTAAAAGTGCCAAAAACACGGCTTACTAATTTCGGCGATAGATCTTTCTATAAAGCATGACCTATCATTTGGAACTCGCTTCCTTTGTCAGTAAGGCTCACGGGCAGCATAGAAAATATTAAGAAAAATCTGAAAACTCATTTTTTCCAGAAATTTTTATCGTAGGCATTTAAATTTTCTTCTTACTTGATGAGTAAATTATTCGTTTTATTTTTTGATTCCATTTTGTTGAATGTCAATTTAATTTGGTAAAACTTGCATAGTTAGTGTGTGTGTCTGTTTGGCTCAGTATGAGTGTGTTTATGGTTTGATAAGTATACTGTTATATTGTAAAGCGCTTTGAGGCTTCGGCATTTAGTGCTATAGAAGAACACTTAATTATTATTATTATTATTATTATCATTCAAGCAAGCAATGGCTGGCTCTGTCGTTTCAAGTTCAAGAAGCGGGATGATACTTTTTTCAAGGTTGTCTACTTCAGCTGAAACATCCAGTGTAGACGGCTGGAAAAAGACAACCATAGTCAAGTACTTTACCCCCCCCCCCCCCAGCCGCTATTTTGTGTTGCTCCATATGACAACCTTTTTTTCAGGTCCAATGTGGTCTTAAAACGGTCACGCTGTTTTATTCTTTACATGCACACAAACATGAAAAACATATTTCACATAATAATTCTTTTGTTCAGATAAATTATTATACGTACTTTATTCTATACATATAATACACACATACATTTCTTGATTACAAACTGTATAAAAAAGGGCTGCCATTCATCTGGCCAACCTGTTAACGTCAAACAGAATTTATCATTTGATAAACAGACTTGGCATTTGTTGTAGTTATACAATACATTATTGTTTGTTTTTAAGGGTTTTACAGCGCTTGTGACACATTTAGGTCATATCAGTGGCATTAAAAAAAAAAGAAAATGGGATAGGCACAAAAATTCTAATGCACCCAAGAAAAAGTAAGACAATGGGAAAATGGTTCAAATAGGGAACAGATGTAGAATCCGAAAGCAGAATATCAGTTTCCTAAGTTTGAGATCACCTAAACGTCTCATCCAGACATAAGCACAAGATACCACTAAGAGGAATACACTCATACTTACAAATCATATGTTCAAAATAAAATATATAACAATACATAACAGACAGATGATATACAAGGAAAACAAATTATCGTCTCCCAAAATTACAACTATACATCTGACTGTTTGCCTCTCACCAAAAAACCATTGCAGGCCCAGGGCAAAACCATCTTATTCCAAGACAAAGACAGAGTGCAACACAGACAAATGTGCTCTCCCCCCCCCCCCCCCCCCCCCCCCCCATCACATTGACATCCCATTCCATCTATACATTGAATTTTATCTTTCTGATTCATCATAAAATAAATATTTGCACATGTTTGTTTGTTTGTTGCTTTAGGTCTCTTCCAACACAATTGAGGTTATATGAGAGACCGCTGAAACAAAAAAACAAGCAATCTAACAAAAATAATACAAATGTCAATCAAAATCATAAACTAAAGATATCATAACCTAAATTATAAATAACCAAGAACAAACAGGCAGAGGATTTACAGGAAAAAAAATATCCCCTGTCAAAAATACAATCACAAACCAAAGAAGCAGGATAGGCTAGTAAAGAGAAGAAGAAACGACATCACTATCGGATCGTACACCCATGCGAACATCATAGGTATATGATTCAAGGGTGATGCTCCCATCCAACCACCCGCTATTTGCACATGAATTATGGATGAAAGTGAGCGTCTCATCTCATCGTCCCTTCTATCACATCTACTTTCTAAAAGTATATGTAGACACTAGTGACACCAAATACATTCCAGTATTAATTATTACCTACCCCGCTGCCTTGGAGGGGTTGGGGGCTGGGGGGTGGGGGGGGGGGGGGTGTTGTTTCAGCTGACATTCAGCTTACCTCATGAATCTTATGACACATTTTTGTGACTAAGACGTTTTAAACTCATATCATATAGAAATGTGATGAGTGATGAAATTAATGGATATCTATTCTTAAATACAACCTATATATAAGTATACAAATCATTCAAACTGTTCAAATAAAAATGAAGAAAACTTTCAGTGACGAAAAAAAAAAATAAAGCCAAATGGAAATTTATAATATAATTAATAAATTGATGGATGATAAAAATTATAACAATAATAATGATAAAAAAATAATAAAAATAATAATACAGTCGACTCCACTTAATCACACACCCTTGGGAGTTCAGGTTAGTGTGTCAAGTAAGCAGAGTGTGCGAATAAGCTGAGAAACTAAAAGTAGCATCTAAGCACCAGCTTTCATGTACCATTCATTTAGAACCTTCCCATCTGAGTTTGCTACGGGCTTGGGATCGTCATATTCAAGATATTAGACTGATTAGAAGGGTTATCATTTGATTTGTTATTTTTATTATTTAAACAATTTTTTTGGGGGGGGGGGTGGGGGGTGTTTGGGGGCCTTTTTTTCATTTAAAATTTCTCTTTTTATTCATGTTTCATTGACAACAAAGTGTGGCATTATTGTTTGTAAATAGTAATTGTGAAGCGTTGATTGTAGTAAAGCCCCGTCTCATCTGCATTGTAAATGTCATTAGACTCGTACTGCTGAAAAAGTTGATTTAACACTTTATCATTCCATTGGCTTGCAGAAGAGACATCAGCATTGTGTTTTTCGCCATGTTCTTTTTTAAGCAAAACATTCTGTCAACCTTTTCATCTTTAGAGCGAGCTTTCTGATGGGAAGAAAGACTTGCCTTGAGTTGATGCCAGTTCAGTGTATCAATGTAGACAGTGACCTTATAGATCAATCAAAAGCTGAGACGCGAGTCCTCCCTGTAATCCTTTCTTATTGTTCATGGCCCAGAAGAGGAAAACAATGCACAGGTACAGAATTGCAATCGAGTGGTCAGACAATGTAAACAAACACACGACATCGGGTGGATTGCGATCATGTTTCACACCTTGTAGTGCAGACAGCGAATGCTGAGTCAATTCAATTAGCCCATCGTGTCAGGTAATCCTTTGATGTCCGTTAACAAGCTTTCGTGTCTGACCTAGTCGGGGTGAGAGAAACAGTAGAATGGCATTGATGGGAAAGCTTTTTTTTTTTCACGCGGGTAACGATATTAACATGCGGAAATGGTTAAATGAGAAACGCATTTTCATTACATTTGTTTTTGTTTCTTGAATTTTTAGATATTTTTCTCAAAACAAGATGTAATCAAGGTGTAGCGATTAAGCGGAGCGATTATATAGAAATATATATTCCCGTTTTTCAGAAATGTGTAGCGTATAAGCAGAGTGTGCGATTAACCAAGATGCGATAAAGCGGAGTGAACTGTAATAATAATAATAATAATAACAACAATAATAAGCCGCTTAATTGGAACAGGACAGTTTGTGTTCAGTTCTACTTTTGCCATAGTGAATTCATTAAGCGATTACATTCTAACCAGTATATTTTGCTTGAGGTGATGTATTTATAAGTATATTTGACACCGATGTATGCAGAATTCAATTTCCTTTATGATATGTAATTTATTCCACTTTAATCCATATTTCTTGCCACAGAGAGCATATCAAAATTGTAACATTTCTTCTAATCATTGCTGAATATAGTAATTAAGAACAGCTTTTCATTTGTTTTTGTAATATTTGGTCTTCATTTTTCACAACATTTAACATAACATGTGTGTAGTCGGGTCATGATGGCAGATGAAAGAGAGTGAGTAACCCTATCCACAAAATTTTACGAAATGTCAAAACACCTCGTTCCCATAACCCAGCCAAATTAATAAAAGACATATAAATTATGCTCCATAATAAATCACAACATTTTAATTTATGCAGTATTCCCCGTCAAAGCAAGCAACCACTGCATCATTGCATGAGCATTACTTAATTAGCTGTTGTTCCCCATGACAGTCAAAGGGATGGGTGGAAAAATTCAATGCCATTGTTAATTAACGAAGCTATCTGTTCATTGAAGATGTGGGATCACTACACTTTTGATTACATTGAAATAAAAAATACCCCTTATACTTATAATGTGAGCTGAAGGTCTGAAATAATTCCACTTAACCAGTAGAAACTACATAGAAAAAATTCTGTTACAGTGAGATCATTCCAAAAGGCGCTTGAGTTACCGGCTTTGACTGTACTAATAAAGGAGCAAAGGCCAAACAACCTCAAAACAAAGAATGTTTAAAGGATATTTTACAGGAAATGAAAATAGTCTAAAAGGTTTTGAAATAGTAACAGCTACTTTAAAAGGTGTGCATGGGCACATTTTGCACAACTGTCATGCACTTGTCTTTGACAAATATCCTTGCAATAGACTACAGAAAAAGACACATTACTGTTTTTGACAATTACAAAGTCAAAATTCTAACTGGAGCAGAAATGTAAAATGTTGCTTGACAGTGTACAGCATGGTACCCAATCATAATGTATTCAACTACCAATATCGTAATCAGAAATTTCTGGTAACAACAACAATAATAATAATAATAATACTAATAATAATAATAATAATAATAATAATACTAACTACTACTACTACTATACTATACTACTACTACTACTACTACTACTACTACTACTACTACTACTACTACTACTACTACTACTACTACTACTACTACTACTACTACTACACTACTACTATATAAATACTAATAATAATAATAATAATAATAATAATAATAATAATAATAATAATAATAATAATATATTAATGATGACAATGAAATCTGGCACGAAAGGTAATGTTGGTTTACCAATTAAAATGGGGAGACAAGTTTAATGATCTATATATTATAGAGGAAAATGATGCAATAGACAATATACTATGATGACGATGATGACATATGAAGAGTTTCTGAGTAAAGTGCTGAGTACAAAATGATCCAAGCAACCTGGCGATGAAAAAAAAAAAATTTAATTAAATATGGAGAAATAATTTTAAAGTCAAATATTGTGTTAATTAGAAGATAAGAAACGTAAAAAAGGTCATTTAAAAAAAATTGAAAATGGAGAAATCAGTAAACAAATTTTGTAAAAGAAAAGAAAAAAGATAAAGTAAAGGGGACATTTGTTTTAAAATTGAAAATGGAGAAAGGATTTTAAAGCCAAATATTTCTTTCTAAAATCTAAAAGAAAAAAATAATTGTTTTCAAATAAAATACTTTAAAAAATACCAAATCAATGCACATAGTCACATGGGCTAACGGGGGTCAACCCCCCCCCCCCCCCCCCTCGGGGATTTTATGCCACTATGTTTTTTTCATAAAAGGTTGATAGGTGGTCATAGGAAAAAAAAGTTTGCACGATTCTAGAAGCAATTTAAGAAGATATGGCCAAATAACCACCCTATAGCCATGAAAAATGGTTGTTTCGGAAAATTGGCTGCAACTTTTTACATAATTCATATTTTGACCCAGAAATGGTTCTATTTGATTGGTATGTGTATAACATGACATGTGAAGTCAAAACAATGTGCAATCTCTTTGCAATTTTGGAAAAAAGAGCAGAAAAAAAGTAAAATAAGGCGTTATTTTCCTGCATTTTCACATTTTGAGATGCATTGATCTGGCGATAGCAAAAATTCTAAGGTCGATATTGTCTCCAAAATACTTTGAAAAACTTCTGAATCCTTCAACTGTGTTTGATTGTTTTATTTTTGTAAGAAGATCTATATTTTATGTTTTATGAGCTTTTTAGTTTACCACCCACCCCCTAAAATGTGTAATCCGACATAAACATGTTCAAATTTCAAACTGTGACAAAAGTGCACATATTACATATCAAATTAATTGCCTTTGAACATAGAATTCATTGAAGCATATTTTGTAATCATTCATTGCTTACCTAAGGCATAATTACTGTTTAAAAAGATAATTATAAACTCAGAAATCGTGTGTGATATTGTAAGTAACTATAAGTATTCTCAATGTTATATCAATATGATTCATGATGTCTCTAGACTACAATGTATGTTTACACAAAATACCTTCAAGTAATACCTCATGCTTAATATAGCCTCTAAGATATCAACAATTGTTAGTTTCCTCTTTTTCAGATGTAAATAAATCAAAAATTGAAGCCTAAATAAGGATATTGCAAAATGGCATTAGTGGTCAAACTTAAATCAACTCCAAAAAGTGCGATTAAGAAAAAATGTGAAGAACAATCCAGTGAAAGAATATGTATTGTTCACAGCTTAAATCATGAACATTTGACCAGATTAAACCAATCACCTTGAAAAGATGGACAAAAATACAAGAGATAAAAATAATAAGATTTGAAACAGAGAATGATCAAGAAAGACAACTGTACATCTGTGAAAGAATACCCGATGAACTTGATTTAACAAAGCATGGTTATCACGACTATTGTTATAATGCATTCATCAACCTGAGAAATAGTAAGAAAAGACAATCATCTGATACACATTCTAGAGATGGTGCTGGCGGCTCAGGTTCCAAAAGAAGAAAAACAGAGACTACTAAAATTCTTTTTCCTGTGCAATGTTTGTTTTGTGATAAAAAAGACAAATGGATATACAGAAGTCGCAGACACAAAGATCCATTAGTGAAATGTATAACCAAAACAGCTGAGTTGTCTATTAAAAATGCAGTAGAGAGAAAGGATGATTCGTGCTTGAAAGGTAAAGTTCAGAATATTGACCTAGTAGCAAGAGAATTGAGGTATCATGAAAGTTGTAGAAAGGCATATACCCGCAAAATCTCCCGTCATGCACCAAACTTTCAATCAAACGAAGAAGAAAAACAATTTGAAGAAAGAAAAACTTCTCAAGCTGAAGAGGAAAAGGCTCACAATAAATCTTCTGACAGTCCAGGAAGATGGCAGCAAACAATACCAACATTTTATTCGAGAGCAACTTGTTGAAAAAACAACATCCTTTCATGCGCCCATAAAACGAAATAACAAACAGACTTTTGGTTCACTTTCAAAAACAGCCCTTTTGAGAACTTCAAAGAAACAAGAAGTAAAAATTACTGCTCAAAGAAATATATTCGGCCAACTTGTAATGCTTTCTCAGGAGAATAACATCGACCTTCAAAAAGTAAGGGAGTATCCTCTAGGACCTGTTCCCTGGTCAATAGCAACAGCTGATGGCATGCTAATAAAAACCGACAAATCAGTCTTGATGCATAAGCTAGAGGAGGGAGCTGCAGTCAAAGCCATAGAAAGAAATGAAGATATGACACACACCATTGATGGCAATGCTCTATTTCATAGTTTAATACAAATTCCTGAAACATTTGGAGAAATTGCTTACAAAATCTTCACCTGTCTGCCAAAAGTATCTAAACTTCATTTTGTTACAGACAACTATAGAGATGTTTCGATAAAATCAATAGAACGAATGAGAAGAGGAGAATCAAACAGACACACAATTGCGGGCCCTTCCATGAGACTGCCAAAGAGCTGGAAAGAATTTTTGAAGAATGATGATAACAAAAAGCAGTTTTCTACTACAAGAATGGCAACAAGACAGCTATGCAAACCTCTTGCAACAAAGGGAAATATTCTTTGCATGTGACTATTCGTGTTTCATTATAACAAGTCGAGACAGTGAAGTAACAGAATCAATGCCTGTGCCATATCTTTCAACTAACCAAGAAGAAGCTGATACTCTTATTATTCTTCACAGCATTTACGCTGATATTATGGCAGAGACAGAACATAATGATATCATCGTCCACTCAGACACAGATGTATTTTTATTACTTTTATCGAATTGCGTCAAATTCAAGCATCAACTATACTTTGACACAGGAAACTCAAACAAACGGAGAATAATTCATATGCAGCCACTATGTCAGAACATCAAGACAGAAATATTAGAGAGCATTTTAGGTTTTCATGCTTTCACCGGATGTGACTCTGTTAGTACATTTGTCCAGAAAGGAAAGAAAAAACCATTCACTTTACTTTAAAAGAACATTGAATTTTCTTCAGCATTTACAGAACTTGGTCAAAAGGAAACATTGTCTGAAAGTTTGCTGCGTCGACTTGAAAGATTTGTGTGTTACATCTACGGCAAACCAAATTATACAAGCATCAATAAACTGAGGTATGATCTCGTCAGACAAAAGTATTTCTTGAAAGCTTTCATGGATTAGACATAAGTCTTCTACCACCTTGTCGACAGGTTCTGCAGATGCACATTATGAGAGCAAATTATCAAGCAATGATTTGGAGACAAGTTCATATTGCCTATCCAGAAATCCCTAATCCTTCAGGTCACGGTTGGATTCTTAGTCCCAATGGCATGCTCTCAATTGACTGGTGCACTAATTTGGTTCCTCAACAACTTGTGGACATCCTACATGACAACAGTGCAGTGGGTGATGAAGAGAACAATTCTACTAGGGATGAAGCTGATGACGAGGACAACGCAAGTAACACAGATGATGAAATAGATAATGATTTAGAAGACCTGTTTGACGAGTCAGAGTGTGAATCAAGTGACAATGATGACTGAATACTGCATAGGAAAATAAGGCTCAGTTGTGCTTTACATTTCAACAATATCATAGTTTAAATTTATACATATTTTGGAGTAGTCACTGACATATATAAATTTTGTGGATGTATTCAAGAATAGGTTCACATTAGAACAGTCATATTGCATGTTAAATATCAACTAAAAGTAAAAGGACCTAACCTCTATCTGAGTGCATGAAGACATAAAACAGACAAATATCTCTTCTTACAGTCAGAATATTTTAGTAAGAACAATGCTTATAGAATTGTCACATGTTTTCAATATTTCTATGCATTTTTATCTACTTTTTAATGACTTTATTATTTTTTTGTTCTTTGGGTTACGCCCCTTTCCATTAGAGGTAAGGTGTACATAAGTGCTCATAAAATCTGATCTATATATTCTAATGCTGAAAAATCTTTTCAAAATCTTAAAAGGATGAATGTGTGATGAATTTTAATTGACAAATTGTCAAAATCTGCTTTAGTATTTTCGTTTAAACAAATTAAGTGCTCTAAAGAAATTAAAACAGCGGAAAGAGCTAGAAATTTTTTAAAAAATCTTTGATTTTTTGACTACTTTCAAAAACAATTTTACTTTTAGTGATTTTATACCATTAATCATTCAATTGGGTGTAATAAAAAAGCATATTCTACAAGTTTGATGACATTTTAAAAAGTTGAAGGCCCAAATGTAAGTTTTGGCATTTTTATGAGTAAAGGGATATATTGTCGGCCATAACTCAGTCAAATGCTTATAGAATTTTGCAAACTTTTTTTCCTGAGTAGTTCTTACCCTACTCTTTCAGAAAATCATACTCACCAAAAATTTCCAGGGGGAGGGGGGTACCAGTAGCCCATAGATTAACGTACATTGGAAAACTGTATAATAATAATAATGTAATCTTCCAGTGGATGTACATTGTCATTAAAAATCCTTTATTTGGAAACAATGTCTCTTTTTTCTATACTCATAAATGCTGTAAGTCGATGCGTACATATTTTCAAGTTATATTAGTTGAAATGGAGAACATTCAGTGTCAGTGTTGCTATAGAGTTTTTTTGTTGCAACAATTAGACCATAACAGTTTTGGTTATCTGACTCTAGAACATGTACACACAGTACACATAGCTGCAAGCACTTTTATAAATGTTCTGAAAGAATTATTGAGGATCCTGGTAAAACACTCGCCTAAAAGTAAAAGGGACCATTATAGATGTCGGGTGCATTTCAATTTCTGAATAATTTCATAGTCAAGTAAAAATTCTATAAAAAGGATAAAATGAGAGGAACTTATTATAATATTTAAACACCCCAGGCTTAAGACAGCATCCTACCATTCCTCATGGTGGCAGAGCTGCCAACCCCATTTGATGAGAATGTGTACAATGGGACCTCAAAATGGGGGAGATTTCATAAAAATGGGTACAATTCTGAAATCGATGGAAACTAACCATTGTGAAAGTAAGAGGAAGGTATAATTACATAAAGTCACACCACACAAGCTCAATTGCAGCAACAATGATGTTCCCAAGACTATAATCCAATCCTTTCAGAATTCTACCTCCCAGCATGAAGATCATAATTGTTCAAAAAAATATATGAATATCCACTTGGTCACCAAGGTTTCTCAATAGGCTAGTAATAATATGAATTACAACTAAAGAAAACTGAAGTGACTCTGCACACTAAAATGGGTACAATCTTGGGGGAAATGTGTACAAGCGTACAATCACTGAAAATGCGTACAATTCCGCATTTTTTGCAGTAGGTTGGCAGCTCTGTGGCGGTAAAAAAATTTGCCATTTCGTAGCCCAGTGCAGAATTTTTCCCCCCTAAAAAATTCAGATAGGTAAATAAATAATATGGATACAGCCAATAAATCGACATCAGTTGGAACAGAGGACCAGACCAGAATTTGGTAAAAGTATAAAGGAAAAAAAAGTTGGTGAGAAGGGCAATCTTGTGTGATAAAAAATAATTTCAGGAATTTCTTGATAAATTCTGGCATGCTATTGTTGAAAAAATACTTCAATAAACACAACGAAACAAATCTGAAAGAAGACAAATTTTGTCCCAGGATTTCTCAAATTACAAATCAAGCTGTTCAAAATTAATTATGGAGAAATGCTATAAAACCCTTGTTAAACTTAAAATGGACCATTAAAAAAAAAAAACACAAGTAGAAAAAATTGAAGCAGCACAGAAAAATGCAATGAAATAAATGAACTATCTAACAAATGACTACATAAATGGTAAAACAAATGCACATAATATAAATCAATTAGGATTGTTACCTTATTATGAAGTACCGGCTAGGGCTAAAATAACAACACTGCACAAAGGATTAAATGGCCTAAAAAGGGTACTACGAGGGCTCTTTCATAATTAACCGAAAAATGCCTGTAAAATCTGCGTTTTTTATGCTATCAACAAAATTCTTGCACGTGTTCATACCTTGACTCGTCCTTCATTTCTCTACGTAACAGCCAAGTCTGTTGACACACTTCTGCCAACGCCGCACCATGGAATAGATACCCTCTCGGAAGAAATTTCCGTCAAGGTTTTGTAGCCATTTCCGCACATGGTCAACAAGCTCTTCATCGACATCAAAGCGCTTTCCTACCAGCTCACGTTTCAGTGGCCCAAAGAGGTGATAATAAGATGCTGCGAGGTCTGGACTGTGTGGTGGGTGTGGCAAAATATCCCATCCATATTTCTCTAGCCAACCTTGCGTCACTCGTGCTGTGTGGGGTGTAGCGTTGTCGTGTTGCAAAATGACCCCGTTGGTCAACTGCCCTGGGCGCTTTCTGTGAATGGCCTCCCTAAGCTTGTCAAGAGTTTGGCAGTACCTTGCAGCATTGATTGTTTCTCCAGGTTGTAAGGTTTCGAACAGAATAACACCACGACTGTCCCAGAAAACAGTTCCCATTATTTTCTTTGCTGACCGCATGACTTTGAGGATGGATGTTTCCATGTCATCGAATCTTGCTTTGTTTCTGGGGTGTAATGGTGCAACCAAGTCTCATCACCGGTGACTATGCTGTCCAGAAAAGTCACATCGTACCCTAGAAAGTCTCCGCCGGCGTTGGCAGTATGCCCGTGAACCCTGCATGAGCTCTTGCTTCTTCTCAAAAGTTCCCTGCAGATGTCCAATCTTTGTTGTTTATGATTGTCTGTCAATTTCTTAGGAACCCATCTTGCGCTGACTTTTCTGTAGCCAAGTTCATCAAATACAATTCTATCAAGACTGCTTGCGATTTCATGAAGTTTCAACCTCCTGTCTTGACGAATAAGCTCATCAACTCGCTTCACATTGTCTTCTGACGTCGCAGTTATCAAACGCCCTCTCCCTTCCCTGTCTGTCAAGTCGGAATGGCCGGCTTCAAACAAACTACACCAGTGATAGACTTGTGTACGGCTTATAACATGCTCACCATATACACTCTGAAGTTCTTTATGAATTTCGGTAGGATTCAGACTTTTGGCGTTCAAAAAACGTATGACAGCTCTGATTTCCTCCTTTGACCAAGTTTCAAGGTGGGCCGCCATCTTTAAAATCGTCTAGAAATTCATTGTGCAAAATGATGCACTTCATAATTTCTGGGAATATCCGTAAGGAAATATCATGTCGTTTACAGAATTTAAAAAATCTCCACTGGTTGCTGAGCAATGGGCATTTTTCGGTTATTTCTGAAAGAGCCCTCATAGTAGGTCAATAAATATATTTTAACAAATTAAGTTAAGTAAAATCAAAACTAGGCAGTCTGGGATATCAAGTTTTTAATATTCCTCCATCTACTAATGTTGATAGTCTTCTTCACACTTTTTTTCCTCAATAGATGTGGAATAAACTGGCAGCTGGTACCAAATATTTAACAATATTGAGACTTTTAATTATATACTACAGATTATTGGGAAGATTATAATTTTTCTTTTTGAGATATTTGCAATATTGATAGTAATGACCTAAGTCAGTCGGTTTACATGAAGAAAAAGAGGTAGGAAAATCTTATTTTGATCCTTCCATGATCACTACATCATTGTGGAAAAACTCACCAAAAATGATGAGAATGAAGTCATGAGTCCTTCTTTGAGAATTTCTGTAGCCCCTCCATATTCTTCTTCATCAATTTTTTGAAAATTGTTGTAGTAGAAGTAAATAATGACAACATTCACAATGAAAAATCTGGAGAAAAAAATCAAAGTGAGAAAGAATAAACATTTTAAAGATACTCTTAGTAATGAACATTTTGTTAGAAAATTGACACCGCAGAATGTTTCAGAACTAGGTAACTTTAATCAATATTTATGTTGTCATACAATAGAATATAAATTACACTGGAAATAAATGTGCTTGTTAAAAAACAGAAAGAGAGAGAAAGAAGGAAGGAAGGAAAGAAAGAAGGAAATATGAAACATAACCCAGACCTGCCAACCTTCCCAGAATAAAAAGTGTATTTGATTGCCCTTAAAAGTGTATTTTTTAAAGAGAAAAGTGTATTTGTCTGCATGATAGGACAAAAAGCACACAATAAAAATATTTATAGAAAAGCTAACACCAAACTCAAATCAAAATAAACTCTAATCTTCATCATTCAAACACTCATTCGAAGCAATCTCTAGTATTTACAAAATTATCTGGTTTATCGAGAAACTTTACTGAAAGAGCATTTTAAATAAGTATACAAAAGAAATGACCAAAAGATCCCAATTGTGTTAGTAGTATTAATCCTAGTGCCAGTGAAGAGGTGGTGGTTGTTGTCGTGATGGTGCTCTAATGATAAAGCTGTGGTGGTAGTGGTAGAAGTGATGTGGTGGTGTTTGTGGCGGTAGCAATGTTGTGATGGTGGTTATAGCACTGGTGATGCCAGGGAGATAGTGATAAGAGATGTTGATGGTGCTGATCATTATAAATTTTAAAACTCAAAATAGATCATTTTTAGATTTTGTAAAGTGAAATATTCCATTTATGTTTAACCTTCTTAGCAATAAAGTATAAAGTTTTTAAATGAAGGCTTCATTGTCAAAGATGTTAGTTCAACTTAATTTTCACTTTAAATTTTCCATTTAACAAGTAGTAAAAGTTTAAATGTGGTCTGAGGCCATTTAAAGTATAAAATAAGCTTACATGCATAATACTTTGCAAATCCTCAAAAAGGTATAAAAGTGAAAATCGGCATCATATAACCAACTAAAATGATAATTATAGCAGAGACGCCAACTTTAAATTTGGCTCACAGGAGTTTCAGACACCACTCGTAGGAATTTCAAAGAGGAATTTCCGCACACAAGAGAAAAGGAATTGGAATGGTATTTGGCATTGTGTTTACATATTGTATAGTTCTAAAGAGATAACTGATTAGAATTATATTATGATACATAAACGCATTGCCAAATACAATCCCAAAGTTTCCTTATTTTAAATGAAGTAAAGCGCCAAAACCTAATGGTAGAGATTGTAGTACTGGTATTAGAGAGGATGATGTGGTGTTAGTTGTTGTAGTAATAGTGGTAGTGATGATGAAGATGTGATAGTGGTTGTTGTTGTAGTAGTAGTGACCGACTTTGTTTGGTATATTTTTCTTCTTACTGCTGAAGTTTGCATTCAAAGAGTCCCCAGAAGGAGTCCACTTACACACCAGAAGTGATGGGAAGCTGTTCAATCTGGCACGGCTGAGAGCAAAGACCAAGGTCCGCAAAGTCCTCATAAGGGAAATGCTATTTGCAGATGATGCAGCTCTATGCGCGCATATCGAGGAAGACCTTCAGAGGCTGATGGACAGGTTTTCCCACGCATGCAGAGAATTCGGGCTGACGATCAGCATCAAGAAAACAAATGTAATGTGTCAGAATGTCCCCTCTATACCAGCAATTTACATTGACAACGAGGAGCTAGAAGTCACTGATCACTTCACATACCTGGGCACAACCATCACCAGCAACCTCTCACTTGGTGCAGAATTAGACAAGCGCATCGTCAAAGCTGCCGCTGTCATGGCACAACTGAGCAAGAGAGTGTGGACCAACAACCAACTCACTTTGAACACCAAACTCAGAGTATACCAGCATGTGTACTCAGTAGCCTACTGTATGGCAGTGAATCCTGGACAACATATGCCAGACAGGAGAACCGTTTGGAAACCTTCCACATTCGCTGTCTACGACGAATTCTCGGCATCAGGTGGCAGGACAGACTCACTAACAATGCAGTGCTAGAAAGAGCGAACTCCCTCAGTATGCATCTCATGCTCTGCCAGCGACGTTTGCGATGGCTTGGTCACGTACACAGGATGGACGATGGACGCATACCCAAAGACATCATGTACGGTGAACTAGCTTCTGGACGGCGACCAACTGGCCATCCAGCTCTGCGCTTCTATGATGTCTGCAAACGAGATATGAAATTGACAGCATCGACTCAAACACCTGGGAGTCGCTTGCTGACGACCGCAGCGGCTGGAGATATGCGGTGATGGAGGGAGTGAAGAGAGGTGAGGAGAGGAGAAAGATGAAGTTTGAGGAGAGGAGATGTAGTAGTTGTAGTGTTGATGCTGTGGTGGTGGAATAGTGGTTGTAGTAGTTGTGGTTGTGATGATAATGATGTGGTAGTGGTTGTAGTAGTGGTGGTAGTGATGTTGATGTGGTGGTGATGGTGGTTGTAGTACAAATGGTAGTGATGATGATGTGGTAGTGGTGGTTGTAGTAGTAGTGGTAATGATGATGATGTGGTGGTGGTGGTTGTAGTAGTAGTGGTAGTGATGATGATATGGTGGTGGTGGTGGTTGATGTAGTAGTTGTAGTGTTGATGCTGTGGTGGTGGAATAGTGGTTGTAGTAGTTGTGGTTGTGATGATAATGATGTGGTAGTGGTTGTAGTAGTGGTGGTAGTGATGTTGATGTGGTGGTGATGGTGGTTGTAGTACAAATGGTACTGATGATGGTGTAGTAGTGGTGGTTGTAGTAGTAGTGGTAGTGATGATGATAATGATGATGATGTGGTGGTGGTGGTTGTAGTAGTAGTGGTAGTGATGATGATATGGTGGTGGTGGTTGATGTAGTAGTTGTAGTAGTAGTGGTAATGATAATGTGGTGGTGGTGGTGGTTGCAGTGGTAGTGATGATGTGGTGGTGGTGGTTGTATTGTAGTAGTAGTAGTGGTGGTCGTGATGATGGTGTAGTGCTGGTGGTTGTAGTAGTAGTGGTAGTGATGATAATGATGTTGCAGTGGTGGTTGTTGTAGTAGCAGTAGTAGTAGTAGTAGTAGTAGTAGTAGTAGTAGTAGGAGTAGTAGTAGTAGTATAGTAGTAGTAGTAGTAGTAGTAGTAGTAGTAGTAGTAGTAGTAGTAGGAGTAGTGATGACGATGTGGTTGTGGTGGTTGTAGTAGTACTGTTAGTGATGATGATGATGTGGTGGTGGTGGTTGTAGTAGCAGCGGTAGTGTTGATGATGAGGTGGTGGTTGCAGTAGTAGTAGTGGAGGTAGTGATGAAGATGAGGTGGTGGTGGTGCTTGTAGTAGTAGTGGTTGTGATGATGATGTGGTGGTGGTTGTAGTAGTGGTGGTAGTGATGATGATGTGGGGTGATGGTGGTTGTAGTAGCAGTGGTAGTGATGATGATGTGGTGGTGGTTGTAGTAATGGTGGTAGTGATGATGATGTGGTGGCGATGGTGGTTGTAGTACAAATGGTAGTGATGATGATGATGTGGTGATGATGGTGGTTGTAGTACAAATGGTAGTGATGATCATGTGGTAGTGGTGGTTGTACTAGTAGTGGTAGTTGATGATGATCATGATGTGGTGGTGGTTGTAGTAGTGGTGGTAGTGATGATGATGGGGGTGATGGTGGTTGTAGTAATGGTGGTAGTGATGATGATGTGGTGGCGATGGTGGTTGTAGTACAAATGGTAGTGATGATGATGATGTGGTGATGATGGTGGTTGTAGTACAAATGGTAGTGATGATCATGTGGTAGTGGTGGTTGTACTAGTAGTGGTAGTTGATGATGATCATGATGTGGTGGTGGTTGTAGTAGTATTAGAGGTAAAGTGAGTAGAAAAGTGCCAGAAGACAATAGAGAATAAAAATATTTTGCGGCGGTGATGGGGTTTGAACCTGCGACCTTATTGGTATGACAACTCCGTCTGGCCGGTGAGAGCGTGACTCTACCATATGAGCTATCCACGAATCCAAAAAATTAGTATCTAACTCAGGTCATTCATTATTAGTGCCTTCTCTCACCGACTACTGGAGGTAGCAGGTATACACACACACAACCATCGCAAAGTTACCTGGCCAGCAGTTAAGCTTAATAGCCAATATTCTCAACACCAGCAAGACGGAGTTGTCGTACCACTAAGGTCGCAGGTTCAAACCCCATCACCGCCGCAAAAACTTTTTATTCTCTATTGTCTTCTGGCACTTTTCTACTCACTTCATCTCTTGTTGTTACCAGCCATTTTTTCTGAATTAAAAATTCACCCCATATACTGGAGCATACTCAATGTCTCAATTGTTTCTATGTTATATGTTTGTGTTGAGAATATTGGCTATTAAGCTTAACTGCTGGCCAGGTAACTTTGCGATGGTTGTGTGTGTGTGTACCTGCTACCTCCAGTAGGGGGGGGGGGGTATCCTTGGAACAAATTGACCTCACCGGAATTTGACGGAAGTTGCCCGGAGCCCGGAATTTTTTGCTCCAGACCGGAGTTTTTTCCTGTGAAATCTGAGTTTTGGCATCACTGATTATAGTATAAAATATGATGCATCATTCAGAAACACTGTCAACAGTTGATGTATGACATGTAGGATCATTGCATCAAATGTATCATTTTCAACATCAATAACGCTTGAGAAAAAAAAATTGAATATTACAAAAAAAATCGTACTGAATCCTTTGGAATCATATCCACGTATTTGGGTCCAAAAATCTTACTAAAATATGCAAAATTGTACTGGTTGGCAGGTCGGCATAACCCCTTGACCCCCCCCCCCCCCCCCCAAACATGTAGATAACTACTTACTATATGATTCATTGGTGACAAATGAATGATACTCACAAAGCAAGGCCGAAGAACCCCTTCATGGGAATGAAACCCCAGACCAGACCCAGCACAACTCCCATTATTTGTCGCATCCAGTAGATAACATCCAAAAATTCATCCTGGTTATCAATGAAGACAAAATGAAAAATATAATAGAGCAGTGACTGATTTTTGCTATTGTATCAAGCTGTAAGGCATCTGACACAAACTTAAATATAGGCCTTATTTCTTGATATGTCAGAAGCAAACAGCAAAGAGTATTGTAAGTTCTAAGTTTTTGTAAAGCAGCTTTCAAAATCAAAACACCCCTCAAATTTATCCAAATTACTTGTGATTCTTATCTAGGATAACAGTCATGTCATTTCTCTACAGCGGGAGCATCTTGTGACAGATTTTTGTTTTGTGATTCCTGTGAGATAAAAGAAATATTTTATCATCCCAAATTACAATTCAATAACTTGTTCATTGTTCCACACACTTGGCATAGCATAGATAAATAGAAAAGTGTTAACAAAATAAAATAGGAAATAGTCATTGTCATAGTGACTAGAATGTTTAACCTCCACTTCTTTTACCCATCTAAAAAATTTAATGTGAAAATCTTCTGCTGATTAAGGAAGAAAAATCCCAACATTTTTATTTTTAAAGAAGAAGAAAAAAAAATATTAAGTACTAAAAATCACCATCAATTAACAACAATCTTTACCAATTTCTGTTTTTTTTTTAAATCAGACCATTCTTACTTTCACAAGTCCTTTGTTTCATTTACAAAGCGAGAGTAAGATTGTGTTGTTATGATTTCACTTGGTCCAATTGTCATAACCTTTCACAGATTGAATGTTTTATTTTCTAGAAAATATAATTTACAATACAAAAATAAATAAGAATTAAATTTAAATACTATGTTGAGTTGGGCAATAAATAAATTTGAATATGAATTATCGCGTTCTCTCTCTCTCTCTCTCTCTCTCTCTCTCTCATAATTACACTCCTGATAAAGAATAAATTGCCCCTCCGATTTTACAACAGCTAAACTAGTTATATCTGATGCCACAATATTACATTATTTCTGTTCAGTAGTAGTAGTAGTAGTAGTAGTACGGTTGTGACCCAGTAGCCTTTTGTCTATTTCACACTAAGGATCTTTTACATGCTGTAACCCCTGGCCCCTGAAAATGTGTTCAATGCAGATCCAAAATGAGTAAGATTTTGAAAAAAATGTGTTCAATCCTTCAAAAACGATAATTAGCACGAAATTTGATGATGATGAGACCAAACAGCAATATTATAATTGATAATTTAATTATTATAATTATTAATCATTATAGACAAAATAAATAGTATCCACTTCCAGAATCCAATCATAAATCTGATATGACCACCCAGATAACACTACGGTGAACTTCTTTATGAACGTCCAGGTCAACAAACAGATTTATGTACACTAAAAGAGAATATGATTGTTAAAAATGCTTAAATAATAATAATTTAATAATACATACAAAAAATAAAAGAATACTCATTTTTGACGTAAAGTTGATACCACTGCTTTTATCTTAGTGAATTTCCTTTCTGTTTGTTTATTGTCACACAGACCCTTTGCATATTTAGAGACCATCAGGTTTCTCATGATTCCTTGGATTCAAAGAGAATGGTCATTACTGGCTTTTCATTTCCCCCGTCGATGGATGTTTATGGATGGATTTTAATTATTTTGATTTAAAGAGTGTCTACGGTAGCTGGGTACCTAACCTCATGGTCTATGTGCACAGTAACATACACTGTAACCTTGTATCGTGTTTTGGGAGGGAGGGACGAGGGGATATTGACCTTGGTGCATGGCAACTTATAACCATGATTTTTTTCTTTCCCACCCCCAACCCCTTTTTGTGTGTTATAGTTATAGGCAGAACGTAAGCAGTAGCTGCCAATGACCACATGCCTGAAGGCCAAACAGAGAATATAATATATTTAGACACCCATTACCCAATATCTTGGTTTTTAATCCGTGGTCTTGTGAGAGACAAATCTTACATGTATTTGTAAACCGAGCAGAAAGTTGACCTTTTAACATGAGATGGGAAGATGAAGGGATGAAGGGGGGGGGGGGGGAACCATGGGGGAAGATGAAAGAAACAATGGGTCACCTGATGACGTAGATCAAAGGAATGTTACGAAGGTGCTTTACAGTGCGTGTTTCTTGCAATTTTAACCTCTTAACAGTGACACTGTTCTTTCTTTTTTTTCCAGAATAGTTTCCAGAGACACCAACTTAAAATTTGGCTCACAGGAATTTCAGACACCACTCAGAGGAATTTCAATACTGAAAGAGGAATTTCCGCAAACAAGAAAATTTGGATGATATATTTGACGTTGTCTTTATATACCCTATAATTCTAAATTGAAAATTGATTTGAACTATACGGTAAGTAAACAAAATGCCAAATACCATCCCAACCAAAGTCCCTTTATTTCAAATGAACTAAAGCTCCAAGTCCTGATGGTGGTGGTTGTAGTAGTGGTGGTAATGATAATAATATATGGGTAGCCGTTGTAGTAGTAATGATGATGTGGTGGTTGTTGTAATGGTAGTGATGATGTGGTGGTGGTGGTTGTAGTAGTACTGGGAGTAATGATGATGTGGTGGTGGTTGTAGCAGTGGTAGTGATAATGGTGGTGGTGGTAGTGGTTGCTGTTGTAGTGGTAGTGATGATGTGGTGGTGGTGGTTGTTGTAGTAGTAGTGGTAGTGATGTGTTGGTGGTGATTGTAGTCGTGGTGTTAGTGATGATGTGATGGTGGTGGTTGTAGTAGTCGTGGTAGTGATGATAATGTGGTGGTTGTTGTAGTAGTGGTGGTAGTAATGATGATGTAGTGATGGTTCTTGTAGTAGTAGTGGTAATGATGATGTGGTGGCGGTTATTGTAGCAGTAGTAGTTGTGATGATGTTGTGGAGGTGGTTGTAGTAGTAGTGGTAGTGATGATGATGTGGTGGCAGTGGTTGTAACAGTGGTAGTGATGATGATATATGATGATGTAGTGGTGGTAGTAGTAGTAGTAGTAGTGGTAGTGATGATGTGGTGATGGTTGTTGTTGTAATTGTGGTAGTGAAGATGATAAGGTGATGGTTGTAGTGGTAGTGATGATGATGATATGGTGGTTGTAGTAGTAGTGGTAGTGATGAAGTGGTGGTGGTTGTTGTAATAGTCGTAGTAGTGTGGATGATGATGTGGTGGTTGTAGTAGCAGTGGTAGTGATGATGTGGTGGTGGTTGTTGTCTTAGCAATGGTAGTGATAATGTGGTGGTGGTTGTTGTAGTAGCAGTAGTGATGATAATGTGGTGGTTGTAGTAATAATAATGATAGTGATTGTTGTTCTAGTAGTAGTAGTGATGATGATGTGGTGGTGGTTGTAGTAGTAGTGGTATTGATTATATGGTGGTGGTGTTTGTACTAGGGTAGTGATGATGATGATGATGATGATGTGGTGGTGGTTG